>NC_090651.1:381603217-381615717 GCF_040937935.1 Hyperolius riggenbachi
TTTTAAAGAAATGCAGCTATTTTTGAGCGTAACAAATAGCTGGTGGCGCACGCATGTTGGAAGCGCCATTGTATGTGCTCCCTGGCAGTGGAAACACACAGACAGCAGGAGGTAAATTCAGCAGCAGGAGGAGGAGGATGAGTGTGTGGCAGCAGGCAGTCAATGAGGCAGGCAGCGTGACATAATAGCCCTGGTACATAGCGGTGATACCAGGGCTGTAAATAAACACAGCAGGCAGGAGGTCCCAGACAGCGGTCGTGCAGCCCACATCGTGTCCAATACACAACTGGGACAACACAGTTTTCAACCCGGGCACCTCTGAAAAATTAAACCTTTTTTTTAATGGTTTTTTGGTTTTGTTTGTAAAACAAATTACACAGATATATAGCTATTTTTTGACGTAATAGCTGGTGGCAGAGTGGCAGCAGAATGTAATTCTGTGTACCCTGGCAGTGGGAAACACAGACCGACAGCAGCAGCAGCAGGAGGAATGGAGGAGTAATGTGAGCAGCTATTGTTTGACGTAATAGCTGGTGGCAAAGTGGCAGCAGAATGTAATTCTGTGTACCCTGGCAGTGGGAAACACAGACAGACAGCAGCAGCAGCAGGAGGAATGGAGGAGTAGTGTGAGTGTGGCAGCAGGCAGGCAGCGTGACATAATAGCCCTGATACCTAGCGGGTGATACCAGGGCTGTAAATAAACACAACAGGAGGTCCCAGACAGCGGTCGTGCAGCCCACATCGTGTCCAATACACAACTGGGACAACACAGTTTTCAACCCGGGCACCTCTGAAAAATTAAACCTTTTTTTTTATGGTTTTTTGGTTTTGTTTGTAAAACAAATTACACAGATATATAGCTATTTTTTGACGTAATAGCTGGTGGCAGAGTGGCAGCAGAATGTAAATCTGTGTACCCTGGCAGTGGGAAACACAGACAGACAGCAGAAGGGCAGTACACAGCAGCCCACTGTAGTTGTAAAATGTGTGGCTGCAGGCGACGTAATAGTCAAAGTGAACCAGGCTGGCTTAGTGAGCAGGAGCCAGGAGGTGGTAAAGGGTGGTAAGGCACATTAACGATGGTTCTAAGTTCCGGCAGCCAGTTCATGTCCCCCTCTCGCCGACAACAGGGGCCAGGAACTCGCCTTCCACCCATGCCTGGTTCATCTTGAGAAACGTCAGTCTGTCCACAGACTTGTGAGACAGACGTGAGCGTTTCTCGGTGACCACGCCACCAGCTGCACTGAAGCAGCGCTCGGACAGAACGCTGGAAGGGGGACAGGACAGCACTTCCAGGGCGTACTGCGCCAGCTCGCTCCAGATCTCCAGGCGCTTGACCCAATACTCCATGGGATCAACAGGGGCATCGCTGTCAAGCCCGCTGTAGGACCCCATGTAGTCAGCCACCATGCAGGTCAGGCGCTGGCTGTGACCGGAGGAGGATGCTGCTGCATGCACCTCCTCTCTAGTCACTGCTGCCGGAGCCTCTACAGTCCTGTAGAGCTCGTGGCTGAGAGACAGCAGGTCTGTGGGGCGCTTGCTGCTGGATGCAGGCACCTGCTGCTGCCTCTGTGCTGGCTGGACAGTGGGGGTGGAAGGCTGGGGGAAGGCTTCCTCCAAGCGCTCAACAAGGGCCTGCTGCAAGCTCCTTTTTTGTTGCGCTGGGTCTCCTCCTGCAGGCGGCAGGAACTGGCTCAACTTCCCCTTGAGGCGCGGGTCCAACATCATGCTGATCCAGATGTCCTCCCTCTGCTTCATCTGGATCACCCTGGGGTCCCTGCGCAGGCACGTCAGCATGTGCGCTGCCATTGGGAAGAGGCGGGCCATGTCTGCTGGCACATCGACGGCAGTGCTGTCCTCCTCATCCTCCTCCTCTGCTGCCTCATCCTCTCTCCACCCCCGCACCAACTCAGCTGTGCTGTGCTGATCCCCCTCATCAGCAGCAAGGTCAGGGATCTCCACCAAGTCCTCCTCCTCCTCCCCCTCAGAGGTGGAGTGTGCAGCTGCTTGCCGCTCCTGCTGGTCCAAGGCTGCCGCTCCCTGTTCCAGCAAAGCATCGAGGGCCCTGTTCAGCAGACAAACCAGGGGCACCCACTCGCAGACCATAGCATGGTCCCTGCTCACCATGTTAGTGGCCTGCAGAAAGGGAGCCAGCACTAAGCACACCTGCTGCATGTGCCTCCAGTCATCATCGGGGACGATGGACGGGATGTTGCTGGTCCTGTCCCTTCTCTGAGCGGCGGAAACAGTGGCCTGGGCAAGGTACTGGTTGACAGCGTGCTTCTGTTCAACCAGACGCTCCAACATCGCCAGGGTGGAGTTCCAGCGAGTCGGAACGTCAAGGATCAGCCGATGGCGTGGCAGCTCCAGCTCCTTTTGCACGTCTTCCAGGCTCGCACAGGCTGCAGCCGAGCGCCGGAAGTGACGCACAACGTTCCTTGCCGTTTCCAGCAGTTCGCCCATCCCCTGGTAGGTGCGCAAGAACTTCTGCACCACCAGGTTCAGCACGTGGGCAAGACAGGGGATGTGGGTCAGGTTTCCCCTGTCTATTGCGGCAACCAGATTGGCCCCATTGTCGGCCACCACCTCTCCGACTCTGAGGCCTCTGGGGGTCAGCCAAATCCTCTCCTGCTCCTGGAGTTTGGCCAACACATGGGTTGCCGTCAGCTTGGTCTTCCCAAGGCTGACCAAGTGCAGCAGCGCTTGGCAGTGGCAGGCCTTCACGCTGCTGCTGAGGCGGGGGGTTTTGCCAGGTGTGCCGGAGGATGGCAGAGGATCGGAGAAACCTGCTGCAGTTCCCCCGACCCTGCGGGGTGGCACCACCTACTGTGTTGCTGCTGCTGCTGTGCCCGCTGCTGCTCTCCCATCCTCACCCCCTTCCACCAAGCTGACCCAGTGGACAGTGAAGGACAGGTAGCGGCCTGTCCCGAAGCGGCTGCTCCAGGAGTCCATGGTGACGTGGACCCTTTCACCAACCGCGTGCTCCAGCCCTCGCTCCACATTGGCCATCACAAAGTGGTGCAGTGCAGGAATGGCCTTGCGGGCGAAGAAGTGTCTGCTGGGGAGCTGCCATTCTGGGGCTGCGCAAGCAAGCAGCGCACGAATGTCGCTCCCCTCCTGCACGAGCGTGTACGGCAGGAGTTGGGAGCACATGGCCCGTGCCAGCAAGCCGTTCAGCTGCCGCACGCGACGGCTGCTGGGAGGCAGAGCCCTAACCACCCCCTGGAAGGACTCGCTCAAAAGGCTCTGGCATGGCCTTTTGCTGGCACGGGAATCAGCAGACACAGCAGAGGAGGCCACTGAGGACTGGCTGCCAGAACAGGCCTCAGTGTCGGCGGCAGGAGTTGCAGAGGGGGGAGGAGCAGTGCGTTTCCGCACTCCTGCTGGTGCTGCTGGAGGAGCAGGAGGGCGGGTGGCTGCTGTTGCTGCTGCTGCTGCTGCTTAAGGCTGTGCAGTGATGGGTGTGGTGCCACTGCCAGCACCAGATGCCTTCAGCCTCTGGAACTCCTCATGCTGGTGGAAATGTTTCGCAGCAAGGTGGTTGATGAGCGAGCTGGTGCTGAACTTTAAGGGGTGTGCACCTCTGCTCAACTTCCGCTGACAGTGGTTGCAAGTGGCGTACTTGCTGTACACTGTGGGCATGGTGAAAAAGCGCCAGATTGGTGACAAAAACAACCCCCTACGGCATGGAACTGCTGCTGCCTGTCTCCCTGTGGTGGTTGGGGGGGGGGGCTTGGGTGCGGCTGGTGGTGGTACTGGCAGATGCTGCTGCTGCTGCTGCTGAGCCTGAGACACCAGCAGGCTGGGGGACCTGCCTACTGCTGCCAATGCTTGCAATGATGCGCCTCCTTGCAAGGCCCACAAGTGCATCCTCCTCCTCCTCCTCAGAGCTGCTGATGACGACATCCCCTGGAGCTGGTGGCACCCAGTCTCTGTCTGTCACCATGTCATCATCATCCTCCCCCTCCTGAAACATGTCCTGCTGGGATGATGACCCCCCAAACTCCTCTCCTGATGCATGGAAGGGCTGCTTGACTGTCGCCACAGTCTTGCTGTCCAATCCCTCATCCCCCAAAGTGCCCATCAGCATCTCCTCCTCCAAATCGCCAACAACAGCAGACAATTGACTCATCATGCCTGGGGTCAAAAGAGTGCTGAGTGACAGGTCGGCGACTGACGGTGAACTGGCCTCCTCCCCAGGCCCTGCTGGGCGGCTGCTGCGAACAGGGGTGGTGGTGGTGAGGGTGGAGGCCTCGGATGCAGAGCTGATGGCGGGCTGCTCATCCTCCGTCATCAGTTGCACCACAGTGTCTGCATCCTTTTCCTCAATGGGACGTTTCCGACCCGGCTGGAGGAAAATCGGAGCAGGTGCTACACGCTGCTGCTGCTGTGTCTCTGCAGCGTGAGTTGCAGATGCTCCTGCTGGGCGGCGCCCAAGGCGTCCACGGCCAGTGGCTATAGGAGGAATGTTAGCCACTGACGCTGCTGCTGCGGAACTGTGCATGGTGGCGCGGCCGCGCCCGCGGCTTGCCACAATGCTGCTCCCTCTCCTCCTGATTCCCTTGCTGCCCTTCCCCTTGCCCAGACCGCGCTGGCTGCCACTTCCAGACATCTTTGATGTTTTGGGCGTAAACACAAAAGTTTTTTAAAAGGGCGGGTGAAAAGTGGGGTACTTTAATGGAGTGGGTTGGTGGGCGAGGTGACTGAGTGAGTGTCTAGTACAGTAAGTAAGTAGTAACAGAGTCAGTAAGTACAACTAGAAGTTACAATAATCAGTAGTAATAATCACAAGGAAATAGAGTGTGTGTACACAGACAGTGAGTGAGTGCACGCACACGCAGGAGCTAGCCTATGAACAGTGACTGAGTGTCCCTACTAGTACAGTAAGTAGTAACAGTAAGTACAACCAGAAATTACAATAATCAATCAGTAATCAGAAGGAAATAGAGTGTGTGTACAGTACACAGACAGTGAGTGCACGCACACGCAGGAGCTAGTAGCCTATGAACAGTGACAGTGAGTGTCCTAGTACAGTTACAGTATATAACTATTCAGAAGGAAATAGAGTGTGTATACACTACAGTACACAGACATTGAGTGCACGCACACGCAGGAGCTAGTAGCCTATGAACAGTGACAGTGAGTGTCCTAGTACAGTTACAGTATATAACTATTCAGAAGGAAATAGAGTGTGTGTACACTACAGTACACAGACAGTGAGTGCACACACACGCAGGAGCTAGTAGCCTATGAACAGTGTCAGTGAGTGAGTGTCCTAGTACAGTTACAGTATATAACTATTCAGAAGGAAATAGAGTGTGTGTGTACAGTACACAGACAGTGAGTGCACGCACACGCAGGAGCTAGTAGCCTATGAACAGTGACAGTGAGTGTCCTAGTACAGTTACAGTATATAACTATTCAGAAGGAAATAGAGTGTGTGTACAGTACACAGACAGTGAGTGCACGCACACGCAGGAGCTAGTAGCCTATGAACAGTGACAGTGAGTGTCCTAGTACAGTTACAGTATATAACTATTCAGAAGGAAATAGAGTGTGTGTACAGTACACAGACAGTGAGTGCACGCACACGCAGGAGCTAGTAGCCTATGAACAGTGACAGTGAGTGTCCTAGTACAGTTACAGTATATAACTATTCAGAAGGAAATAGAGTGTGTGTACAGTACACAGACAGTGAGTGCACGCACACGCAGGAGCTAGTAGCCTATGAACAGTGACAGTGAGTGTCCTAGTACAGTTACAGTATATAACTATTCAGAAGGAAATAGAGTGTGTGTACACTACAGTACACAGACAGTGAGTGCACGCACACGCAGGAGCTAGTAGCCTATGAACAGTGTCAGTGAGTGAGTGTCCTAGTACAGTTACAGTATATAACTATTCAGAAGGAAATAGAGTGTGTGTACACTACAGTACACAGACAGTGAGTGCACGCACACGCAGGAGCTAGTAGCCTATGAACAGTGTCAGTGAGTGAGTGTCCTAGTACAGTTACAGTATATAACTATTCAGAAGGAAATAGAGTGTGTGTACACTACAGTACACAGACAGTGAGTGCACGCACACGCAGGAGCTAGTAGCCTATGAACAGTGTCAGTGAGTGAGTGTCCTAGTACAGTTACAGTATATAACTATTCAGAAGGAAATAGAGTGTGTGTACAGTACACAGACAGTGAGTGCACGCACACGCAGGAGCTAGTAGCCTATGAACAGTGATAGTGAGTGTCCTAGTACAGTTACAGTATATAACTATTCAGAAGGAAATAGAGTGTGTGTGTACAGTACACAGACAGTGAGTGCACGCACACGCAGGAGCTAGTAGCCTATGAACAGTGACAGTGAGTGTCCTAGTACAGTTACAGTATATAACTATTCAGAAGGAAATAGAGTGTGTGTACACTACAGTACACAGACAGTGAGTGCACGCACACGCAGGAGCTAGTAGCCTATGAACAGTGTCAGTGAGTGAGTGTCCTAGTACATTTACAGTATATAACTATTCAGAAGGAAATAGAGTGTGTGTACACTACAGTACACAGACAGTGAGTGCACGCACACGCAGGAGCTAGTAGCCTATGAACAGTGTCAGTGAGTGAGTGTCCTAGTACAGTTACAGTATATAACTATTCAGAAGGAAATAGAGTGTGTGTACAGTACACAGACAGTGAGTGCACGCACACGCAGGAGCTAGTAGCCTATG
The DNA here is from genome assembly GCF_040937935.1 of Hyperolius riggenbachi. Lineage (NCBI taxonomy): Eukaryota > Metazoa > Chordata > Amphibia > Anura > Hyperoliidae > Hyperolius > Hyperolius riggenbachi. Next base: position 381,609,939 of record NC_090651.1, read on the forward strand.
AACAGTGACAGTGAGTGTCCTAGTACAGTTACAGTATATAACTATTCAGAAGGAAATAGAGTGTGTGTGTACAGTACACAGACAGTGAGTGCACGCACATGCAGGAGCTAGTAGCCTATGAACAGTGACAGTGAGTGTCCTAGTACAGTTACAGTATATAACTATTCAGAAGGAAATAGAGTGTGTGTACAGTACAGTACACAGACAGTGAGTGCACGCACACGCAGGAGCTAGTAGCCTATGAACAGTGTCAGTGAGTGAGTGTCCTAGTACAGTTACAGTATATAACTATTCAGAAGGAAATAGAGTGTGTGTACACTACAGTACACAGACAGTGAGTGCACGCACACGCAGGAGCTAGTAGCCTATGAACAGTGTCAGTGAGTGAGTGTCCTAGTAATAATAATAATAATGGCAGTATTTGTATAGCGCCTTTCTCCTGTCGGACTCAAAGCGCTTGCGAGGCAGCCACTAGAGCGCACTCAGTAGGCAGTAGCAGTGTTAAGGAGACTTGCCCAAGAAACTCCTTACTGAAATAGGTGCTGGCTTACTGAACAGGCAGAGCCGAGATTTGAACCCAGGTCTCCTGTGTCAGAGGCAGAGCCCTTAACCATTACACTATCCAGCCAGTACAGTTACAGTATATAACTATTCAGAAGGAAATAGAGTGTGTGTACAGTACACAGACAGTGAGTGCACGCACACGCAGGAGCTAGTAGCCTATGAACAGTGACAGTCAGTGAGTGTCCTAGTACAGTTACAGTATATAACTATTCAGAAGGAAATAGAGTGTGTGTACAGTACACAGACAGTGAGTGCACGCACACGCAGGAGCTAGTAGCCTATGAACAGTGACTGAGTGAGTGTCCTAGTACAGTTACAGTATATAACTACAATACAAAATACAATCAATCAGTACTAAAGGACAGCAGAAATACTGGTATAGATGAGAAATAAACAGAGGACAGGAGAGAACAGCTGCCCACACAGGCAGGCCCTGAGGCCTAAAGCTGTAAGCCTGCAGCAGCTGTCTGAGTCTCTCTCTATGTAACACAAAAGCTACTAACTAAAATACAATGTCTATCTAACTAACAACAATATAGGTGTATATAGGAGGTGTATGTGAGCAAAAACGCTAGGTAAATGACCACAATAAAGCTCTTGCTAAGCCAACGCACAAAGGAGCAGATCTCTCTCTCTGTGCAAAGTCGGGCAAGGACGGAGAAACGGAACATGGCGGCCGCTATTTATAGGGTAGGGGCTGGCCAGGGTCCCCCTCAGTGATTGGCTGCCGTCAGAGGGCCTGGGGAGCCCTCTGATTGGCTCTAAGGACATCAATCTGGGCTATGACGCTATTCGAGCTCGGTATTCGAGCTCGAATAGCGCTGTTAGCTCGAATAGCGCGAATAGTGAATGGGCTATTCGAGTTCACTCGAATAGCCCATTCGAATAGCTCCAGCTATTCGGAGCTCGAATACCGAGCTCGAATAGCTGGAAAAGAGCTCGAATATTCGAGCTACTCGAATATTCGAGCTCTGCTGAGCACCACTGCATATAACTGAAAATAAAAATATTAGAATATTTTCGTTACTACTAAAATTCTAGTAATTATCCGTATTACACAACCAATTTATATTGTCTTTTTTTTCGCTTCAGTGTCTCTTTAAGCCTGGTATACACTGTCAATTATGATTGTCCAATCATTGACCTATTTTACTATCTCCATGTAGTGTGAGTGTCAATAGATATCAACGCCACGGAATATACATCAATAATAATAAATGAATAATATTGAATATTATGAGCAGATTCTGTAGGTAAGCTATCTCATACTACATGGAGGTGGTACAATTGGACAGTGATTGGCCAATCATAATTGAAAGTGTGTACCAGGCTTAAGTCTCTTTCCCTTCTTGGATTAGTGGACTTTTTGTAGTTAGAACAATTTGCTTCTTACCACTATTGCTTTTAAGTTAAAGCGGACCTGAACTCAGAACTTCCTCTCTGCTCTAAAAGTTCAGCAACAGCATAATAACCTTTACAGAAAAACATTTCTTTATTACAGCTGATACAAATCCTGCAATAAACCTGCAGTGTGTCTACTTCCTGCTTTCATGGAAGCAGCCATAGAGTTAACATCCTGTGTTTACCAATTAGCTCTTTGCCTGGTAGAGGAGATTCCTGAGCTGACGCCGCTGAGGGATCAAATTACAGTGGAGATTAGTCACAGATGAGGGGGGGATTAGACAAGCTAAACTCTCTAAATACACACAAGGTGCATTTCTCTCTGTCTTCCTTCTCTCCTGTGCAAGGGTTCAGGTCCCCTTTAATGCTCTATTTCTTTTCCCGCAGGTTACAGCATCCGTTGTTTTAAGTGTTCCGGATCTTCACCGGATTGCAATGCTTCTCTGATACAATGCAAGCCACAATACGATGCCTGCAATACTAAGCTTGATCTGCTTACAAGTAGGTTTTTTGTATTTATAAAATGCTGTTTCACTAATTTGCTGCTAGGAAAACTGACATAAAATGGCCAGACTGTCACATAATGCGATGCACAGCTTCCATTCATACTCACACATAAGTTGCTGCAATGTATACAGAGGCGCCAAAAGGATAAAAACAAGCTAAAATGGTTAAAAGTGCTTGGAAGGCAGTGGTGGCCTTACCTTCGAAAAGCAGATACAGAACTGTTGATTTTTACAGACAAAAATGTATTGAAACACTCCACAAAAATGCTTGCAATGCATTTCACAGGTATAGTTCTGCTTCCTCAGGCAATAGGGAAAAACGAGTGTACTGCCACTTGCGCTAGTCAGTCACTGTAATGGCCCTTTCTGTTGGTTGTGTAGCTCCCGGTGCAAGCTCCCAGTACTGGGTGGTTCCAGTGGGCTACTGAAAAAAGCAAGGGGAGCGGGAGCGCTCCAATGGTGCATTAAACCTTGAATTATTCAAACACGCAAAACAGATTTGCACTTACAAACTGGTTAAGTTGTCAATTGCTTTTGGAGGCCGTCCAGCGAGCTCTCTCACAGCTCCTTGGCTTGGCCAGAGCTGACAGGAGCATTGGTAATCGGGGAGACGCAGTCAGCGGGCGGATCCTCCTCCTAGCATGCCGTCTGACGTCACAGCGCATTTCGGCGCATAGCCACGCCTTCTTCAGGACCTGAAGAAGGCGTGGCTATGCGCCGAAACACGTAGCCACAATGAGGAGCTGTGAGAGAGCTCACTGGATGGCCTCCAAAAGCGATTGACAACTTAACCAGTTTGTAAGTGCAAATCTGTTTTGCGTGTTTGATTGATTAAAGGTTTAATGCACCATTGGAGCGCTCCCTCTCCCCTTGCTTTTTTCAATAAACATAGGGAGCATACAACAGTATTAGGCCAGGGATGCACCAGGCGCCTCTGTCAGAGGCTCCCTATGTTTATTGCCTGAGGAAGCAGGACTATACCTGTGAAACGTGTTGCGAGCATGTGGAGCCCCGGCCATATGAAGCTTCACACCCTTAGCTATACCAGCCCAAGGCCGAGCCTTCCCCTCTCCCCCAGAGCCCTTGTCCAATCCACCCTTGTCCAATGACCCAGGAGGAGGTGGGGTCAACAACGCCCTGGGAGGAGTTCATGCTGGCATCTTGGAGTGGAGTCCCCTTTAAGAACGGGACCCCCAGATTCCAGCACCCTCCCAGAGGAAATGGGTATAGTACTTCTTACCCATTTCTACAAAGGGTAGAAATAAAATCACAGCAACGTCGAGGTCCTTTAATATTCCTAATTACCCAGAAATTCTTATCTGTACTTTAAAAAAAAAATTCCAACGTCAATATCCTCGGAAATGATCACCCGCCAATATCCTCTAACTTGCAAGATTGATTAAAGATCTCCGTGCACCTGATGCCACGCACCGCCGCTTCCATGCACAGCTCTAGCTATGGTAAGTATAGCTAGAGCGAAAGCAGGGCAGGGTTTACCATAGGGCATTGTAGGCAAGAGCCTACAGGTACCCAATGATGGAAAGGGTCTCCCTCCTGCCTTCCCTATGCAGAGTCCAGAGCGGAGTGTAAATGAGAGGTTACTTACCTGGGTCTCGGGCATTCCACAGACCCCACGTCATTTTTTTTTTTATATTTCCCACACTCTGATCATATATTTAAAAAAATACATTTATATACATGTTAACACATTGTCTGTCATTTTAACACCAAAACTTTACTACGTTTTTATTCTAACTTTAGCATTGATTTTCTCATAAACTATAATTTTTTATGTCTCTCCTAAGGGCCACATCAATCATTAATTTTTCATTTTTTTATCATTACATTAACCTCCTTGCCGGTCTAAAAAATCCGGCAAGGAGGCAGCGCCGCACATTTTTTTAAATTTTTTTTTTTTAAATCATGTAGCGAGCCAAGGGCTTGCTACATGATAGCCGCTAAGCGGCGGCATCCCACCACCCACTCCGATCGCCTTCGGCGATCAGAGTATGCAGGGAATCCCGTTGAGAACGGGATTTCCTGCAGGGCTTCCCCGGTCGCCATGGCGACGGGGCGGGATGACGTCACCGCGAGCGGCGGCGATCGGAAGTTACAAGCAGCTAGCAAAGTGCTAGCTGCTTGTAACAAAAAAAAATTATGCAAATCGGCCCAGCGGGGCCTGAGATATCCTCCTGCGCAGGTTACCCCGAGCTGAGCTCGGGATAACCGGCAAGGAGGTTAATTACTGTAAAATTTACATTATTCCTAAGGGCCTTATAGTACATATTATCCATTAGGCATTTTCAGTTTTTAGAGAGAGCATCTTTCCAGAGAGAGACCTTCATCCAAACCCAAGTGTGGGACAGGTGTCCGCCATATGTACAGAAGGTGGTTGCTTTGAGCAACCCTGGTTTGTGAGTAGCTGGTTTTTATCTACCGTATTTTTCGGAATATAAGACGCACTTTTTCTTCCCCCAAAATGCGGGGGAAAAGTGGGTGCGTCTTATATTCCAAAGATACGGCAAATATGGCCCCGGAATATACTTACCGGATCCTGTCGCCGCGATCCTCTCCTCCTCGTCTGGCTCTCTTCATCCCAGGACGTCTTGTCAGTCACTGTGAAGGTCTTCAGAGCCCCAGCTGCCCGCGCTCCTCTTCGCTGCAGTCTTCGTATAGACTGCAGCCTTGCGGTATACATATGCTGCCGCCGCCATCCTTCATAGTTACGGCGTCCTCCTCCGATGTCCTCCCTAGTTACAGCGTCCTCCCCGGCGTCCTCCCTAGTTACAGCGTCCTCCCTGACGTCCTCCCTAGTTACAGCGTCCTCCACCGACGTCCTGCCTAGTTACAGTGCCTCTGACATCACGCGCACACGTGCACCGCTGATCAACCAGCAGAGGGCACTGTAACTAGTAAGTACGTCAGAGGAAATGCTGTAACTAGGGAGGATGTCGGGGGAGGACGCTGTAACTAGGGAGGACGTCGGGGAAGACGCTGTAACTATGGAGGACGCTGTAACTAGGGAGGACGCCGTAACTAGGAAGGATGTCGGAGGAGGACGCTGTAACTAGGGAGGACGTCGGGGAGGACGCTGTAACTGGGGAGGACGCTGTAACTAGGGAGGACGCCGTAACTAGGAAGGATGGCGGCAGCAGCACATGTATACAGCAAGGCTGCAATCTAACTGAAGACTGCTGCGAAGAGTAGAGCAGGGAGCTGGAGCTCTGAAGACCTTCAAAAAGGAGGACAGGACGTCCTAGGATGAAGAGACGAGGAGACTGCAGCTGAAGAGGAGCGTAGCAGCTGGG
>NC_090651.1:381920717-382038217 GCF_040937935.1 Hyperolius riggenbachi
TATTAATTTCCATCTGGTAGCTGATCGGGTTTCTGATTACTGATACTTGCCGATCACTGCACCCAAATGATCACATGACCCATCAGTCTAAATTCTCCTCTATATGGCTCTCTGTGTAACCCCAAACCCCTGTAAAGTCCATAGACAATATACAAAGTCCTTACTGTCAGGGTATAGATTCTGTACAGTTTGTGAACCTGATTAACTATTTACTAAAAAAAAAAAAAATGATGTATTTTAGAATTGGATTATAGTGGACAAAAGCACCAAAGATTGTACTTTAGACAATTCTGAAAACTTGCAATGATTATGCCTTTTATTAATCTCCTAGAAAAGTTTAGTTGTAAACATTAATTGTTGTAGCTATAAAAACTAAGCTTCTTTCTGCAATTAATTATCTGTTCTCTAAATGCAACTCCAGGAAACAAAGGAACTAAGAACAAAAGGGTCATGAAAAACTCAATTTTTTTAATACTGTATATTGGGACACACATTACCCCTTGTACTAGGGGCACTTTATTTCTTCACACGGCTCTCCCTATCTGCAATCAACACCTCATCTTATGACCTAATAATCACCATTTTCACACATTTTTTTTTTTACTGTTGTGGAAAAGGTATTAAGATTTGGAGCAAAGTAAAATGTATAGTCCTGACTTCTGAAAAGGTCATAATTCGCCTTCATTGTGATCCCCTCGCAGCATGCAGGAGAGTCCGAAGAGAAGGAAGACAAGCTGATCAGTGGAGTAGCTAGATGTGCTGTAATATAACTAGCAGTCAGGGAGATATGTATAGACCAGTCCTGACTGGCTACATCTGACTGTCTACAGCATCTCTTGTCATTTCCTGAGCTCTTACTACTTGTCCCTGCTCGGAGGAGAAGACACACTGATAAAGAGGGATGCCTTTGTGAGCTGTGTAAGCAGTGAAGACAATAAACACACATTTCTGGAAATCATAAACACCTCCCAGCACCTGTTTATTTCAGCAAGAGGAATATTAGTGTATACACTGAGGAGTTGATTGAAACACCCTCTGTGCAGGAATTGGTTTAGTCTGTTAGGTCCATCGGTTTCCGTATCTGCTAATAATCGGATGATTTTACAGCACGGCAGAGCTAAAGCTCTTGGTACTAGTGGTAATCTGTGTTCTAATATACAGCAGTGATTGAGCACAAATTTCACACATCTGTATTGTTGCATTATAATTCACAATTATGATGCAAAATCGTATTGTGAAATTTCCACAAAACTTTAATTCATTTTGTTTGTAAATGTAAACAATAACTTTAATTTCATGTAATTTTGTATCATTTTGTGCCAAATTTAGCTATTAACACCAAAATGGCTACGCAGAATAGTGGGAATTAGGCATTGTTGTGAAAACTGATTTTAAAAATGCAGAGGAGAAATAGTTTTGAAACGATTATTTTTTCCGAGTCATAAACCAATTTCTGTTGCATTTTTAAAATTGATTTTCTCAAAAACTACAGGGTCTTTTTTGAAAAAAATGTTTTAACTTTTTTCCACTATTTCCCTGTACATGCCCATCAATATTGGTGACAATAGCATGTATGGGGGTTTTGCTATTAGCCTAGTGATCACCATAGTCAGCTAATTACGAGTACACCAAATTTCGTGTACATTTTCCCAGTTACGCCTATGTCTAATTACAATTTGCAAAATCAATTGATTTCATGTAGTCATTTGTAATTTTGCATAAAATTTCACCTAATTTTCATGTAATTTCAAGCTGACTTTAGCAGTAAACAGCAAAACCCCTATACATGCTATTGACACATATGTAACAATTTTGGCAGCAATAACAAGTAGGGGGGCTTGCTATTAACCGCCAAAATCAGCACAAAATTACACCAAAATTACTCAAAATTATGAAATATTACAATGACATATGAAATGAATAACTATTTTCTCTGAAATTTTGCATTACGATTGCGATGCTAAATTTTGGTCCACCACTAATAGCCACTAAAATCAGCACACAATTATTCAAAAATTATGTAAAATTACTAATGCATTACAAGAAGTCATTTCCCAGCTGTAAGTGAAAAGATCTTATAGTGGTGATAACCTTTTATCAATAAAGAAAAAGAGAAATTCTTGGATTCTTGGAAAAAGAGAATCACTTGGATTCATGACACGTTAAAGAGGCCCTGTGGTGACATATAGTGGAATGTAGTAAATTATTCAGGATACACTTTTACGTTAATTTTCCTGGTTTCAGTTTGCAGAAACACTTCCTATAAATATGTTGTCTTACATTGGTATGTTTTATAGTGTCCTTTGCACGTTGGAAAGCCTTAATAGAAATGGCATGTACATATTGACCCTTCTCTTGTTAAGATGTACTATATACGTATATTAAGTTTTTGTTGCATTGATTTAAATTTTAATCATATGATGTAGCTGTTGACAATAAACGTAATTATTAAAAAAGTGTTTCATGTGTCCATCTCTGTTTCCTCTTTGGCTAGTTGCAGAATAAGTAAGGGTTCTGTCAGTCGTACTGAGCTTGGCTTACAAAGATTTTTGTAAGCTGGGGATCATTGGAAAATATAAGCCATCCTGAAGAGTCGACCTGGCCTTAATTTTCACTAAACGTTCTGATATTTAAAGATAATAAAATTATGGAAGGCGGGTCGATCCATATTGGAGGCACTGAATTCCAACATCTTAATTCACAAAATTATGCTAAAAAGTTTGTGTGATGCACAATTTTTTTTTTCCACACACATAGTGGACAATGTCTAAGTTTAAAGGTGCACTATGGAGAAAAATTGTAAAATTTAAAATATGTGCAAACATATACAAATAAAAAGTACATTGTAAAATGAGCCATAAATTACTTTACTCCTATGTTGCTGTCACTTACAGTAGGTAGTAGAAATCTGAAAGAAGTGACATGTTTTGGACTAGTCCATCACTTCATAGGGGATTCTCAGGGATTTATTTATTTTCAAAAGCACTTAGTAAATTGCAGTTTTCTGTCAAACTGCCAAAAAACTGTGTAGCGAGCAGGGAAGCTGGCCATCATCATTGTTTAAATCTTTTTTAGGGAATATACTGTATTTAGAAAGAATAAAAGCCTTGCTGAGAATCCCCTATGAAGAGATGGACTAGTCCAAAACCTGTCACTTCTGTCAGATTCCTACTGCCTACTGTAAGTGACAGCAACATAGGAGAAAAGTAATTTATGGCCCATTTTACTCTGGTAAAAAAAAAACGTACTTCTTATTTGTCTATGTTTGCACATAGTTTAAATTTTACAATGTTTCGCCATAGTGCCCCTTTAAGTTAACCAATAAATGGTATCATCCTGATTCAAAACTTCTTGTATTTACTGATGGCTAACACGGTACAATACTCTACTGCTACTACTATGCTGAAAGATACCACAATGTACCACACATTCCTGGAATTGAAATTAAGTTAGCCAATAAATGGTATCATCCTAATTCATAACTTCTTGCTTTTACTGATGGCTAATACGTTACAATACTCTACTGCTACTAACATTCTATGAAATAGGGCAAAAATTCGAAGTGAAAATCGAACGCAAAAGTGCAACGTACAATGTGAAAATATTTTCACAAATTTGGCTAGTGTGAAAATCTATTAACAGTAAATTATAATACTGGGATTTCACAATGCAAAACTCGCGCCATCTAAGAAATTTGGAATTCTGTGTGTAATGTTGAAATTTTGGCAGATATGGAATTTGTCAACTCCTCCCATCTCTATATGACCAAACTGCTGTGATCCACCTTGACACAGATGAGACAGAATCTTTATAGGCTTTGCAGTTAGTCACAAAACTAGCATTTATTAGAATTAGTAAGGGAGGGGAACACCGAGAGCCCAATATGGTGCAGTATGTTATGAAAAATGATAATGTGATAGTATAACAAATTTTATACTCACAAACACGGGTTGCCTTCCAGGCAACCACTATATAAGCAGGTGAGGAGATTAGACCTGTCCCCACTCAGGATTAAGAAGTCGCTCTCTGTAGTAAAGAAAGAAAGGGGCCAAACCCCTCCACCAAGGGTGGACAAATTTTGTGTAAACGGAACAGAGGCGCCAAAAGAATAAAATAAGATAAAATGTTTAAAAATCGGGGGGGTGATGGGTGGATCCACCTCTCCCGCAAGCAAACAAGCGGAGATGTTGATTTTTCAACACATATAGGATTTTTATTCGTACACTCCAAACAATATTGCAACGCGTTTCGCGGGTTCAACCCACTTCATCAGGCTATGAATATGGAGTACAACACTTGTGTGCAGGGTCTGTCAGCTTAGCGCCTGACAGACCCTGCACACAAGTGTTGTACTCCATATTCATAGCCTGATGAAGTGGGTTGAACCCGCGAAACGCGTTGCAATATTGTTTGGAGTGTACGAATAAAAATCCTATATGTGTTGAAAAATCAACATCTCCGCTTGTTTGCTTGCGGGAGAGGTGGATCCACCCATCACCCCCCCGATTTTTAAACATTTTATCTTATTTTATTCTTTTGGCGCCTCTGTTCCGTTTACACATTTATTAGAATTAGATCAGCAAGGGAAGACTCTAAGTTTCTCTAAACTCAGATTTCTTTTAAAGATTACCCGAGGTGACATGTGACATTAGATAAACATGTGTATGTACAGTGCCTAGCACACAAATAACTAGGTTGTGTTCCTTTTTTTCTTTCTCTGCCTCAAAGAGTTAAACATCAGGTATGTGAGTGGCAGTTCCTGTCTGAGTCAGGACTGGGTCAGACTACAGTGTGAGCCTCACTGATAAGAAATTACAACTATAAAACACTTTCCTAGCAGGAAATGGCTTCTGAGAGCAGGAAAGAGATAAAACAGGTCAGTAGTTCATAGATTTTAGCTCTGGCATACTTCAATGAATGTGTCATTAAGCAAAAACAATAAAAACTTAAAAATATAATTTAAATATAAAATAACACTGTGGACTATCTTAAAAAGTCATTCTTAGGAGAAGGAGGATAGATACAATTGTTTATTTAATTAATTTTTTTTTCACCTCAGTTGTCCTTTAAAGCCAAGGCCATGCAGCTTTTTTGTACGACTTTAAGAAAGCATTACTTTATATACGATTTTGGATGAAAGGTTACAAAAAAGAAAAACACAGTTTTGCAAGATTAGAAAAAAAAAGTAATATAGATGTTAATTTCCTTTTCAACTATCCCCAGCTGGAGGTAAAAAGTTTTTATAGTGGTGATAGCCTTCTATCATTTAAGAAAAGAGAGGCACTTGGATTGCGTGCATGAAAAAAGGGTGCAGTGAAAAAAAGGGCCAGACTGGATAACGATATGGCGCCGGTGGATAGTGTAATCTGATAACGATAAACATCGTTGTCAAACTTGTTTAACGATAAATACCGTTGTAAAAACAGATGGGAAATAATAACAAAAAGATATTAACATTAAAAATCATTACGTAATTCAACAATACAGCTTAACCCGACCCTACTCTCACACAGAACCCTCCCCTAGTGGTGCCTAAAACTAACCACTCCCCTGGTGGCACCTAACCCTAACCACCACGGTGGTGCCTAACCCTTACAACTCCCCTGGTGGTGCCTAACCCTAACTCACCCCCATGGTGCCTAACCTTAACCCACCCCCCCCCCCCCGGTGGTGCCTAACCCTAACCCCACGGTGGTGCCTTACCCTTACCACCTTGAATAATATAATGCGTACTGTATCTTTAATTTTTTTGAATATTATCTGTCCATTTGATGGTAAGTAAGGATGTAACCTGGGAATTTCATTCTGAAAGAGGACATCTCTTGTGTTTCTGGGCAGTTTGCAACTGAAAATTAGTTTATTTTCAAGAGTACAAAGGCCCAGGGAGAGTCTCAAAATGCCTGAGGGGCAACGCATTGGCATGTGCATTATAACTGTGCATGAGCCCTCAGATCCAAAAACAGTACAGCCATCTGTACATACTGTATAGAGCACACAAAACGCAAAACACATACTCCATACATATGCATACAACACACACAACCAGCATCCCTCCACACTCACTGTTAAGTCTCCCCGTGCTGCCGAGTAAATCAGGTTACAGTATATTAACCTTTCTCTGCTCTCCCTTAGACCTAAGTATCAATATCTAGTACACACTAGACGAATCACATGTACAAATGTGAAGAAAGCAAGAGCACAGGAGTTACAAGTGGAGAGCTTACCCTCTGCCAACTTTCTCAGCACCGCATGTGGGGAGGGGCGGAGACGGAAGTGAATAATGATGAGAAGATTCACTCACAACAGGGAGGGGAGTCAGGAGTTTGGTGTGAGAGACATCAGGAAAATGTCTGTGTGCTTTGCTGGTGCTACTATTGAATGACATTCCAAATCTATATTATACCAGCAAGCCTCCCTCTCAGAACTTGCGGCTCTGGTCAAGTGTCTGATAAGTGCCTTCATGTGCTTCACCTTGCTTCATGGAGTGGCCCACTTGGCTGGCCCCCAAAATTCCTGGGCCCCCATACACTTAACTCACTGGGATTCTCTAACAGTGGCCCAGCTCTGGATGGCCAAGAGGCTTCCTCTGTCCTCCTCAATCCCACTGCTTCTGGCCAGGATATCTCTTTTTACTTGTGCCATGCTTATTTTCGTATGTGAGTGTGGTCATACTGCATAAGAGCGGGTATGGCTGTGTCTGCACAGTAGCCGACAAACTCTTGTTGGATATATTCAGAGGGTCCTTGGGTGGCAACAGTGAGGTCGGGGAGGAGGAGATGGGAAGCCTTTGGACTACACTCAACTTAGGTATCTAACCTTTTTACACAGTTTGGGTTTACTTCAATTGTGAAGATGTCTTTGATGACTGCTACACTATTCACATGAGTCGCGGTAGATATCCCGAAGCCACCATACGCCTATCCCTTTTTACTGTAACCCCCGCTTTCTGTAAGGAAGCACACAGAGGTGGAGAAGCATTCATTTTTGACTATTAGGTTAAAGGTGCCTTCTGAAGAGTGAGGAGCTTTTCCTGCCTAATCTTACTAAGTACCTCCTCCCACTGTTGCAGGGCTTGCGGCCTGGTCTGGCTTGGGAGGCGGGGTCACATGTTCCTTAGTCACCAAGGTTGTATGCCTGAATAAGGATTCAAAGTGGAATATTAAGATGTACAGTATCTCATGCTGCTTGTTTAGTCAATGTGTATTGTCACATTACATTTTTAAAGAGAAACTGAAGCCTTTTAAAAATCCCCTTTTTCTTTGACATTTATCTTCAGCATTATCGGCAGTGCTAAAACGCTGCATCCCTGTGGCAGAACACTGTTTTTAAACCCCCAAATCCCTGGGGCAAAATGTGGGGAGCGCTTCTTGATAGAGGCAGAGCTTAGCGCTGTAACTCTGCCTCTACTCGCGTCAATCTCCACTGATCTCCGCGTCTTCCCACCCCTCTCAGTCTTCTTTCACTGAGAGGGGCGGGGAGAGGCGGTGATCAGCAGTGGATTGATGTTAATTGAGCCAGAGCTACAGTGCTAAGCTCTTCCTCTGGGCCCTCATTCAATTTACTTTTGTGGTGTTCATAAATTTGGCATGTAGATGGCACTGTGCTTCTTGTAAAATACATATGATTATATGTACTGTTGTGGATCGTTGGTTCCTTTTTTCTGCTAGCTAGGGACACTGAGGAAAATGCTGCTTTGTGTAGAGAGCTGCTGAAGTCTGTAAATAAACCTAGTTTCAGTTATCCTGCCTCTGTGATTACTGAACACATCAACTTTTTTTAACCACTTCACACTCAGACCTTGTTTCCCACTTATGAACCAGAGCAGTTTTTACATTTTTGCCATGTCCCTATTTAATCAGCAATAACTTTATCCCTACTTATGGCAACTAAATGAAATATATATTGGTTGTTTTTTTTTCAAGACAAACTATACTTTGATTGTATGGCATTTTTTCCCTTGAACAATTGTGTTTTCTATGCCCTTTAATGGGAAAAAGAGAAAAAAAATAGAAAAAAAAACCACATTATTTCTCAGTTTTACCAATTCCGGTTTAAAAATAAAAAGGGCTACTGTAGATAAAAAACACAAATTTTGTTTGGCTTTTTCTACTGTTTATCACAAAACTTGGATTATGTTCCTGTCACAATTTATATTGAAGATATTTGATTTTGAAATAATGCTACAGGGTGCATTTTTCACTATGATTTGAGAAAATAAAAGTATTTTTAATAGTAAAAATCAATCTTATTGGTTCAGGGAACATATATTCCCTTTCACCAATTAGTGCTGCATCAGATCGTGCCGGAGGTGTGCACAGGAGCAATGCCCAATCCTGCACAGCACAGCTTCTGCTACAAGACGTATATCTACTGACTCGTGGCTTAGATGAAGTCACAGAAGACTTAGATATACTGTAGTGGTGGGTGAAGTGGTTAAGTTTTCTTCTAGGTGATATTTTCATACCTTCTTAATAAAATGCCTTTTGAGCCACCAACAAACAAGCAAATACTTTTGATAGTACTTTTAAACAGAAGATGAAAACTTATCCCCTAGAAGAAAACTTGAATTGAGTAGGGAAAGAACTTGGTTGGATTCCCTCAGATTTGCATCAGATGAAGGCATCGGGAGAGGAACAATCAGCTGGTGTACGCAAGCTTCGTCCAGTGGTGGTGGCTGGAACAGCTGATCACTGCTAAGAGAGAGGTTCCTAGAGATGGTTGGACATACCCATTTCCAATTCCAAGGAAATTCTGATTTTCGTCAATGCCAAATTCCATTTTTCTAATTTTCTGTTTTTCCAATTTACAAAGAGTATTTTATTTGTCAATTTTGCATCAGAGAATGAAATAAATAAATAAAAATAAAAAAAAAAAAAAAAAACGCAAGAAATCAGATGTTATTCGTCTAAAGTTACTGAGGTATTCCGTTTTTATTTTTTTATTTTTTGTGGGAAAATTTTGCATTCTCTGATTGGTCCAATGCTTCTGAGTTCTGTGATGGGCTAAAATTACCACAGAATTATGATTTCTATTTCCCGATTGGAAACATGGGATATGAATCAGCATCCCTAGTGATGCCCCAGTAGCTTCCCTGACTGATGCCAGGAGAGGAAACCCATCTGGTATATGGAAGCTTTGACCACTGGCACTGGATGGGACAGCCGATTGCTGAATCATCATCAGCACTTTGTGCAAGTCTACCTGGAAGAATTGATGATGTTTTGAAGGCAAAGAGTGGTCACACCAGTATAGTGATCTGAAGACCTGCCTAAAACATAATATATATTCATTAACCTCCCTGGCATTCAATTTCCCAGGATTTCTGTGCAAAAAAGTGTTTGTTCCAATTAATTTTCATAACCTTTTTTTTCTTGTAACTTGCCAAAATGTGTCAAGCAAGGGTCTAGTATACAGTGCAGGAGAGTATTAACGTGTATGCACGTCAGTACTGCGAGGGTCTAGTATACAGTGCAGGAGAGTATTAACGTGTATGCATATCACTACTGTTCACAGCATGTTTTGTTTTGATGTGTTTAACCGTCAATACAGCTAGGGAGGTTAACGTAGACTCAGTATATGCTGTTGCTCCATACATGACACATTGGGCCTTATTCAATTCACTTTTTTCTCTGAAGTTTTCTTTTTTTTAGCATTCTGGAACTGATAAAGTACCAAACACTTTATCAAAAGAATTTTATTGATAAGGTGTGGAAATACCACCTAGGAAAAAAAACGTATGAGAAAAAGTGAATTGAATATGGGCTTTCATATTCAAGAGAACACAAGTAAGTTCTGAAGGAAAACTACAGCTAAGCTGAAGAAGAAGAGCAATCATATGTTGTGATTAGTCATATTTTATAGAGTCCAAGCATTAAAGTCTAAATCTGTCCCTGACAACCAGATACTGCAGAAGACAACTACGACATCGATCTTTAGTTTTATCGTGTTCTTTTCTCCTAGTAAGCTCAGTACTGAAGCATGGCGTGATGATCTTCACGCATTACACTCGTTCAAGTGGTTCTGTCTACAAATTAGCTTTCAGGACAAAGAGAACCACAAAAGAGAAATTGAAAAATAAGTGGGCTAAACTCCTCAACGTGGCGGCCCTGTTACAGGCGATGTCAGTTTTTACACTCTTATAGTAATGTCCTTTCGGGAGAGTCAAGCTGGATCCTGCTTCACAGATGGTGTCAGTGGTGCAGCCATATAAACTTTCCGTTACTGTGGAGATATCTGTAAAACACGAGAGATGTGGATCAGGAACAGGTTAGTGCAGAAATAGGTCTTTGGCATAGTTTGTAACCACATCTATTAGCAACTGTCACATGTAGTGATGATCGTAAACAGCTAATTACGATTACGTGAAATTTCATAGATTTGTAAATTCAATTCATTTTGTGTTCTCATTTGTAATTTTGTGTAATTTTCATGTAATGTTATTGCAATTTTGTGTCGACTTTAGCAGTGAACAGCGTTGCTTGCAAATTTAGACATTTTTGCATCGAAAATGACATTTTAGTTTTTCAATATTTTTCCGTGAAAATACGCAAAAAATTTTGCATTTGAGATTTTTATATGCTAACATTTTTGAGTTTTCGCCCAATGGTCGCCGACTTTAGTGGTTAATAGCAAAGCTCCTTATACAAGCTAGAATCAAAAAATTGGCAGGGTATGTTAAGGAGAACAGTAGGAAAAAATATTCAAAAAGACCTTGTAGTTTTGGAGAAAATTGATTTTAAATTTAGAGGAAAAATGCATTATGTAAATGTGGTAAAATGACCGATAATGTATCAACATTTATATATGTTCAGAGTGTGGGAAAAAAAATATTGTGCCCCCTCCTGAGCCTCTTTAACCCCTTGGCCCTCATGTAGGCTGGAATAACCACGTGGTGTTTTTCACCCTGATATAAACCAGCCCGCATGGTCCATAGTATGGGGGGTGGGCTCTGGAGGAGAGGGGGGGCAACACCTCTGTTGCCCCAGGAGAAGGTGGGGGCTGATGATGTCTGGGAGGGGGTTTCATGATGGCATCTGGGAGTTCCCTATAAGAAGAGGACCCCAAGATGCCAGTTTTCTCCCCAGGAGAAATGAGTATAGAGGTACAAATACCCCTTACCTGTTTCATAAAACAAGTGTGGTCATGATGATCTTCACACCCACAAGTGTAGCCATAAAAGCACCTGATCTAAAGGATGAACCCCTATATCAGAGGAATGGAAGTTTAGTAGCTGGAGCCCGCCACAGCTCTGGCCCCCCTGCGATCGCAGGGCTTACTCCCCTCAAGTTACACCCCATATTCAGTAGAGCACAGTACTTTAGGTGTGTGGGTTATACTTTACACCAGGACCAATTTATTGAGATGTCCCGTCCCCCATTCTCTCCTACAGGTCACTATAGCTACTCCAGGCATAGGTAATACTAGTATGCTAGTAAATATTATTCTTATTTCAGCTCTCTCCTTCTGGCAGATGCACCTACCTTGTTTCTCAGTCCTCATGTAGTGTATGCAGCGTTTTTCCTCTCCGGTGCACTTTAAGTTGTAGCGGCCTAGACACCGATCAGAGTTGGGTACAAAGCAAGCTGGACAGATCAGCCCGTTGTCCTCATCACTGATGATTGGCACTAAGGACAAGGATGAAAACATTGTATGATACAAGGAAAAAAAAAAAAGATAAATGTCAATTTAAGGGATGAACTGTAGTTACATTTTTTTTTTAATTTAATAAATATCAAGTTGATTTGCAGCAAAGATCTGTCTTAGAATTTTGTCAACCCAAGTAAGACCTGATCAGCTTCTGACCAAGCAGCGTGGGCTGAGTGTGTGTTGCTCTCTGGAGAGAGTAACAACTGGTATAACAAGTAACACTGACAGCATATGGAAGCTTACCCAGCCCCCAAGCCCCCCTCACCCCAGGAAACAACTTGCTTATGTGCTGTTGTCCCACCTCCCCTCAGCAACAAGGCAAGACTAAATAAACGAAAAATAGAAAAGGCATCTGGCCCAGATGACAGGCATCCTCGGGTCCTAAGGGAATTAAGTTCAGTTATCGATACACCCCTTTATCTTATTTTTTGTGGCTCCCTTTCCACTGGCAGAGTTCCAGTAGATTGGCGTACAGCCCATGTTTTTCCATTATTTAAGAAGGGCAAAAAAAAAAAACAGATCTGGGAAATTATAGACCTTTATGCTTAACATTAGTTGTGTGCAAACTGTTTGAGCGGTTACTAAGAGATACTATACATGACTTCATAGTAGAAAATAATCTTATTTCTCAGCATCAACATGGGTTTACTAAAGACAGGTCCTGTTTGACTAACATGCTCAGCTTTTATGAGGTAGTGAACGCTAATATGGATATTGGGAATGCTGTAGATGTGATATACTTGGACTTTGCAAAGGCCTTCGACACTGTTCCCCACAGAAGTCTGGTGCAAAAGTTGAGGATGCAAGGACTGGGGAAGAGTCTGTGTGCATGGATAGGGAACTGGCTAATGGACAGAAAACGAAGAGTTGTGGCCAATGGATCATATTCAAAATGGGTGACTGTTAGCAGTGGGGTCCCACAGGGGTCTGTACTGGGTCCAGTGCTCTTCAATGTATTTATTAATGACCTAGTAGATGCAGTAGAAAGAAATGTTGCTATTTTTGCAGATGATATAAAATTGTGCAGAATCATCAACTCTCAGGAAGATAGTGACATATTGCAACAGGATCTGGATAGGATGGCTATATGGGCACATACATGGCAGATGAAATTCAATGTTGAAAAATGTCATGCATTTTGGTCATATCAGTGGTCTAGCACCATACAAAATAAACAGAATACAGATGCAGACATCAACCTTGGAGAAGGACTTAGGAGTACTTATCAACAACAAGTTAAATTATTGTATTCAATGTCAAGCCGCTACAGCTAAAGCTAATCAAATTTTGGAATGCATTTAAGGGAAATAAACACTCGAGATACTAGCATAATAATATCCCTGTTTAACTCTCTAGTAATTCCATATCTGGAATATGGAATTCAGTTCTGGGCACCACATTACAGGAAAGATATTGCAGTTTTAGAGCAAGTGCAGAGACAAGCAACAAAATTGATACGTGGGATGGAAGGTCTCGCTTACCAAGAAAGGTTAGATAAACTGGGTTTATTTAGTCTAGAGAAAAGACACCTTAGAGGGCATCTAATTAACATGTATAAATACATCAGTGGGCAATATAAAAGCTTGGCGGATTAGCTTTTTGCCCCTAGGCCTTAACAAAGGACTAGAGGACATGATTTGCGCACCCGGCTACCTACCTACCGGGCTAGTTACCAACCCACCCACCAGGCTACCCACCCACCCAGCTACCCACCCACCAGGCTACCCACCCACCCGGCTACCTACCCACCCACCAGGCTACCTACCCACCCACCAGGCTACCTACCCACCCAGCTACCCAGCCACCCACCCGGCTACCTACCCACCCACCAGGCTACCTACCCACCCGGCTAAGGGCTACCTACTCACCCACCCACCAGGCTACCTACCTACCCACCCACCCACCAGGCTACCTACCCACCCACCAGGCTACCTACCCACCCAGCTAACCAGCAACCCACCCGGGTACCTAGGCTACCTACCCATCCGGCTAATGGCTACCTACCTACCCACCCACCAGGCTGCCTACCTACCCACCCACCCACCAGGCTACCTACCTACCCAGGCTACCTATCCACCCAACCACCCATGGGAGCTGTGCGCCGGATAGAGGCTGGGACAGGAGGTCTGCTGCTGCAGGTGAGTAAATGTTTTTGTTTTTTTATTTATATTAGCAGGTGTATGTTCTGGGCAGGTCTGCCACATGATTGCATGTATTTTCTGCGCAAATCTGCCGACATGATTGCACGTATTTTCTGGGCATATCTGCCGACATGATTGCACGTATTTTCTGGGCATATCTGCCGACATGATTGCACGTATTTTCTGGGCATATCTGCCGACTTGATTGCACGTATTTTCTGGGCATATCTGCCGACATGATTGCACATATTTTCTGGGCATATCTGCCGACTTGATTGCACGTATTTTGTGGGCATATCTGCCGACTTGATTGCACGTATTTTCTGGGCATATCTGCCGACATGATTGCGCGTATTTTCTGGGCATATCTGCCGACTTGATTGCACGTATTTTCTGGGCATATCTGCCGACATGATTGTACGTATTTTCTGGGCATACCTGCCGACATGATTGCACGTATTTTCTGGGCATATCTGCCGACATGATTGCACATATTTTCTGGGCATATCTGCCTACATGATTGCCTGTATTTTCTGGGCATATCTGCCGACATGATGTGTATTTTCTTGAGAAAACCTGCACAATTATGTGAATTTTCTGGGGAAAGGGTCACCAAAACTTGGGCCCACTGTCTTTGTGTTGCACTTTTCAAGGGAACCTGAGGTGAGAATAATCTTGAGGCTGCCATGTTTTTCTCCTTTTAAGCAATACCAGTTGCCTGGCTGCCGTGCTGATCCTCTGCCTCTTATTCTTTCAACCATAGACCCTGAACAAGCATGCAGCAGGTCAGGGGTTTCTGACAATATTGTCAGAACTGTGAAGATTAGCTGCATGCTTGTTGCTGGTGTAATTCAGTTTATTACTGCAGCCAAATAGATCAGCAGGGCCGCCAGGCAACTAGTATTGTTTAAAAGGAAATAAACCCTCACCCCGGGTTCGCTTTAAATTACAGTTAGCTCCGCCCTCATCCGGTCATTGCCACACCCATTTTTTTGCACGGCGCTATGCGCCGCAGGTTCTATCCAGACCTATTTTTTTGCGCTGCAGGTTGTAGGGGCCCACAATTGCAATTTTGCACAGGGGCCCACTGCTGGCTGTGTCTGCCACTGGGGGGGGGGGGGGGGAGAACGGGGTTATTGATGGACTGGAGGTGAGAAAGTTGAACTATTGAGGATGCAGGAATGGGGCGGGGTTGGAAGGGGGGTACTGAAGGTCTGGAGTTGGGAGTGTATTACCATTGAGGCTGATGAGTAGGGTGAGGAAGACTTATTTAGGGTTGGGAGGTGCATGGAGGATATTGAGGGTTATGGAGAGAGAGAATGATCGTTACCGAGGTAGCTGATCGCGTATCCCAGTGCTGGCAGCTAGTGCATTGACCCCTTAGATACTTACAGGCTGGAAAAGGAGGCTGGCACACATTATTGTCACAGCAGGTGGTGTTGATCACTATAACTTTAGTTGAGCTTCGGATAGTTCCGGCTCGGCTGCACTCACTGGACTTCCCACATCGTCTGGTGATCTCAAATTCATCCCTTCCATCTGAAACCAAAGACTAGAAAAATGGCCTATCTCTGATAGCAATGCTCTGCTTATAATATACTTATCATATGAGTTAGACATGCTCTATATTGCTGATCAATAATAAAATGATAATGCATTAGTCCTTTTACCACTTAAAGAGGAACTCCGGTGAACATTTGTACTGTTGGCAAGTGATCTAGCTGCTGCATGTTTTTTGGCAGCTGTAAACAGCTATTTCCCACAATGCAGCAAGGTTCACAGACAGGAAACTGCCAAGAGTACGTACTTTTCTTGTTTCTTGTGGGAGGAGTTTCACCACAATATCAGCCATTCAGCGCCCCCTGATGGTCTGTTTGCGAAAAGGAATAGATTTCTCATGTAAACGGTGGTATTAGCTACTGATTGGGATAAAGTTCAATTCTTGGTCAGAGTTTCTCTTTAAAGGAATACGGTAGTGGGGTCGGGGAAAATGAGTTGAACTTACCCAGGGCTTCTAATGGTCCCCCGCAGACATCCTGTGCCCGCGCAGCCGCTCACCAATTCCCCCGGCCTCGCCTCTGGTTCACTTCTGGAATTTCAGACTTTAAAGTCGGAAAACAACTGTGCCTGCGTTGCCGTGTCCTCGCTCCTGCTGATGTCACCAGGAGCGTACTGCGCAGGCACAGACCATACTGGGCTTGCGCAATACACTCTTGGTGATGCCAGAGGGAGGTGGGCGCGGCTGCACAGGCGCAGTGGTTTTCCGACTTTAAAGTCTGAAATTCCAGAAGTGAACCAGAGGCGGGGCCCGGAGCATTGGTGAGTGGCTGCGCGGGCACAGGATGCCTGCGGGGGGGGGGGGGGGGCGAGGCCTGGGGCATCGGTGAGTGGCTGCGCAGGCACAGGATGTCTGCAGGGGGGGAAAGGGCAGGGCCCAGAGCATCGGTGAGTGGCTGCGCGGGCACAGGATGTCAGCGGGGGGGGGCTCGGAGCATCAGTGAATGGCTGCACGGGCACAGGATGTCTGTGGGGGACCATTAGAAGCCCCGGGTAAGTTCAACTCAATTCCCCCCTACAGTATTCCATTAAAGCGGGATTGTCACCATAAAAATCGAATTTCAGCAGCAACTGGTCTGAGTGTATTAAGTGATAAAGATGCTAATCCTGCATTCAAAACTTTCAAAACTTTTTCTGCTGTTCTGATTTGGAGTTATCACATACTTAACCATTTTGGGACCGCCTCTATTAGATTCTACGGCGCACTTGTGGCTGTTCTAGCCTGATGCAGTGTAGAATCTATGCCACCTGCCATTACCGCTCTCTGACGCGATCGTTCGCAACCGGGAGGGGAGATTAAGCTGTCATATGATAGCAGGCATCTCCCCTCAGTGATCAGCAGCCACTGCGTATGGCTGCTGTTCACAAGATCACTACGTTCGCCGGTGGATCGTGGTGATCACTGACAGTGCTGCGGTGGTAGCAGGGGGAGGAAGAGGATCCACTCACCTTCCTGCCATTCCCACAATGATCAGCGCTCCCCTCCGTTCTTGCTGGCATCTCTGCTCCCTCTGACTTCAGAGCCGGGTCCCGGCTTGATGACGTCATCAAGCCGCGACCCGGAACTGAGCGGCAGTAGGAGCAGAGATGCTGGCCGGAGCAGAAGGGTCCCCTGTGGCTCATTGATGGAGCATCGAAGGTGAGTGATGGCTACTGGCAAAAGGGGGTGCATCTGGCTTAAGGGGGGACACTATGCCCAGCACACAGAACTGGGGATCTGGCTGCCTGACCCCCCAAACATGTGCCTCCCCCCACAGAAAAATGCCTGGTCCTTAGGGGGGGGGGGGGGTTAGGTGGCCGGTCCTGAAAGGGTCAAGGAGCACTGGCCATTTAGTAGTCAGTGCCAAACAGTTGCATGCTGGGGGTTCTTTTTATCTATAGTATATTCCTCCTCTTCCATTTATTTCCCTGCCTAGTTGCCTATCTGAAACACGACCCCCTGCTCACTTGTGCTTACAAGCAAGACTGAGATGACTCAGCGATTGGAGGAGAAAAGAAAAAAAAGTAAAGGGCAGAAATGACAACAGGATTTAGCCTAATCTGTGGGCAAAAGACATGGTTCCCACTAGGAAACAGAATTCTCTTCATTTACTATATAACATTCACTGAAATCAAAACATGGACAGTACAGTACATGTGTTATGTAAGTAGATCAAGTATTTATCTACATATACATGTGTTTTTTTTCCCTGCTTTGGCTAATCCTCCTGCTTTAAAGTCAGGACATCCGAGGAGAAAATAAACTGATGAGAAAGACAATTGTATCTATCCTCCTTCTCCTAAAAATGCCTTTTTTAGATATCCTACAGTTTTATTTTACATTTAAATCTAGTTTTTACTGTTTCATCAGCTCTACTCAATGACACCTTCATTGAAGTATGCTAGAGCTCAAATCTGTGAATTATTGACCCTTTTTATCTCTTTCCTGCTCTAAGAAGCCATTTACTGACAGGAAAGTGTTTTATGGCTGTAATTACTTATCAGTGAGGGTTATGCTGTAGTCTGACCCAGTCTGACCTGGTCCCGACCTGAACAGAAACTGTCACTTGTATACCTGATGTTTAACTCTTTCAGGCAGAGAAAGAAAAGAAGGACTACAGCATAGTTATTTGTGTGCTTGGCACTGTACATACACATGTCTATCTCATCATGTCACATGTCACCTCGGTTGTCCATCTTAGAACCCTCTGACTTCCCCCTATTTCAAAAAATATTATCCTCATTGTCAGCAGCTTGTATAATGTATGCACTGTACTGTAGGCACATGCTTACAGGCGCCTGAAAGATCCTCTGATCCCCCGCAGTTGCTTTCTTCAGCAACTGGCCAGTCAATGGCCCCTGCGCCTGCGGGGCCCTGGTCACATACGTCCAGTGATGGGCCGAAAGTTCACATGTGCGAAATTCCGCATCGAAATTCGCATTTTTGCATCGTAATCGTAATGCAAATTGATTTTGTATGTAATAGTAGTATTTCATAATTTCGCGTAATTGTTCGCGTAATTTTCACGCAATTTTCACAAAATTTTGTGGCAGTTAATAGCAAAGCTATTGCTACCAAAATTGGTACATACGTTAAGGAGAATATTGGGTACAAGTCGAAAACAGAATTTTCCAAAAAGACATTGTAGTTTTTGAAAAAATGCAAAGAAAAATGGTTTTTAAACTGTCACTTTTCCAAGTTTAAAAAACATTTTTTCTTTGCATCTTTTAAATCGATTTTCTCAAAAACTATATGGTCTATTTGGAAAATTACCTTTTTTTTTGTACCCAATACCTTTTTTTTTGTACCCAATATTCCTTTTAATATAGATAGCAATTTTGGTGTCGATAGCATGTGTGGGGGCTTTGCTATCAACCTCCAAAATCGGCACAAAATGATGCGAAATGTTGCGAAAATTATGCAAATTTTTATGCGAAATTACGAATGACTACGAAATCAATTAAGTTTGCAAAATGGTATTTACGTGAGGCGTAATTGCGAAAATTTACGTGAAATTTAACGAAATCGTAATTTTGCTGATTATGATCATCAATGCGCACGTCCTCAATCACGCTCCCGTGGCCTGGAGCGTCCTGCGCAGGCGCGATACGAGATGAAACTTAGTGGCGGCAGGGGACCGGAGGATCTTTGAGTGACCGCACAGACACAGGGCAACTACAGGGGGCTGGTAGAAACCCCAGGTAAGTGAGTCCCTTTTTCCTGCATTTTTGACTCTGTTTCCTGCTCTCAGAAGCCATTTTCTGCTAGGAAAGTGTTTTATGGTGGAAACTCCTTATCATTAAGGGTTACACTATAGTACTGACCCGGATATGAACACAGACCCAGACATAAACTGTGATTTGCATTCCTGATGTTTAACTATTTCAGGCAGAGAAAGGGGAAAAAAAGGAAATTCAGCCTAGACGTATACTGGAAAAAAGAAATTACCAATTTACCATATATATTCCTTATTCTTTCAAATAAACAGACATCTTCGGAGGGTGAACAGAGGAAAGACTGGTCCCTGCAGGTTTCAACATTGTAATCGTGACAAATTTGACACCAGATGAAATGACCTGGAAGAAAAAGAGTTATATGTAAACTAACCAGAGGCATATCTGGGTAATATGGAGCGTATGGCAAACACAGAATTTGTGCCCCCCCCTCCAAAAAAAAAAGTAGTTTAAAATACAACATAAACTGAGTTGTCATGGTACCCTAGATATTAGATTTAAGTATTCATGTGCCTCAAAATTAAATAGTCTGGCTGCTTGCTGGGGTGCATGGGTGGCAGCATCTGGCTGATTGCTGGGGTGGCTGGGTGGCAGCATCAGGCTGAGGTGGGAGGGTGGCAGCATCTGGCTGATTGCTGGGGTGGGTGGGTGAGTGGGTGGCAGCATCTGGCTGGGGTAGGTGGCAGCATCTGGCTGGGGTGGGTGGCAGCATCTGGCTGTGGTGTGAGGGATGTAAGTATTTGGCTGGGGTGGGTGGGTGGCAGCATCCGGCTGCTGGTCGGGGTCTGTGGGTGGCAGCATATGGCTGCTAGGAGGTCGGAAGCATCTGGCTGTTTGCTAGGCTGGGTGCAGGGCCGGGCCGAGGCATAGGCTGGAGAGGCTCCAGCCTCAGGGCGCAGTGTAGGAGGGGGCGCACAATTCATTCAGTTGTCATTTCTAATTGTGTATGAAGCAGAAAGAAATAAGAAAATGGGATACATAGCAGTGACTGCAAGCCAGAGAACTATATATTAAGGTGTTGGGGAGGTTGTGGGCCCTGTGGCCCTCTTAGTCTAATAGCAATCAGTGTGTGGCGGCTGGGGTGGGAGGGATGGAGGGGCGCTCTTTGGTGTCTCAGCCTTGGGTGCTGGAGGACCTTGTCCCGGCTCTGGCTGGGTGTGTGTCAGCATCTTGCTACTTACTGGGGTGGGTGCGTGTCAGCATCTGGCTGCTTACTGGGGCTTGTGTGGTGGCAGCATCTGACTTGGGTGGGTTTGGGAGAGCTAGTAAAAAAGGGCGCACAGGGATAGTGGACAAAAAGGGCGCCGCCATAGACTGCAATGCAAAATATCGGCTATTCGGCAGTGGGGATGTTTAGGTTTAGGCATTACTAAGGGGTCTAGGGGTTAGGGATAGGTACAGGGAGGGTTAGGTATAGTTACAGTGCAATATACACCACCAGGGGGGTGGTTAGGTTTAGGCACCACCAAGGGGGTGGTTAGTTTTAGGCACCACTAGGGCGGTCTTAGGTTTAGGCACCACCAGGGGGGTCTTAGGTTTAGGCACCACCAGGGGGGTCTTAGGTTTAGGCACCACCAGGGGGGTCTTAGGTTTAGGCACCACCAGGGGGGGTCTTAGGTTTAGGCACCACCAGGGGGGGGTCTTAGGTTTAGGCACCACCAGGGGGTTTTAGGTTTAGGTACCACCAGGGGGGGGGCTTAGGTTTAGGCACCACCAGGGGGGTCTTAGGTTTAGGCACCACCAGGGGGGTCTAGGGTTTAGGGATAGGTACAGGGAGGGTTAGGTATAGTTACAGTGCAATATACACCACCAGGGGGGTGGTTAGTTTTAGGCACCACCAGGGGGATCTTAGGTTTAGGCACCACCAGGGGGGTCTTAGGTTTAGGCACCACCAGGGGGGTCTAGGGGTTAGGGATAGGTACAGGGAGGGCTCTGTATGAGAGTAAGGTTAGGTATAGTTACAGTACAATATATGTAATATATACAATTTATTACATTATGTGTATTTACACAAAGGGGGGGTCTAGGTGTGAGGGATAGGGATAAGGAGAGAAATCTGTGACCCTAAACTTAGGTATAATTGTAGTAAAATACCTGTAAAACCTACCATTCTAGTACTATGCTTAATACAAGTGTAAATATCATTTTTCTATAGACGCTATTTGACGTTTCATTTCAGAATTCGTTTACTGTTATAGACGGTATTTTGCCATTTCATTTCCGTTTATTTAACCTATTTAGCACTAAATTATCGTTTATAACCTCTTAAACGAAAAAGATGGTTTTGCATTCAAACTTATAATTTCGGCTATACCCCGCGCCCTTTTTTCCAGGCGCCCTTTTTTGATACACGCGGGTTTGGGTTGATGTATAATAGCATCTGGCTGCATGCTGGGGTTGGTGGGGAGGCAGCATCATGCTGCTTACTGGGGTGGGCGTCAGCATCTGGCTGTTTATTGGGGTTGGTGGGGTGGCAGCATCTGGCTGCTTACTGGGGTGGGTGGGTATAAGCATCTGGCTGCCTAGTGGGGTGGGTGGCAGCATCTGGCTGGGGTGGGTGGGGTTTGGGTGATAATAGCATCTGAATGCATGCTGGGGTCAGTGGCAGAATCTGACTGGGGTGGGTTTTGGTTGATG
Organism: Hyperolius riggenbachi; assembly: GCF_040937935.1. Classification (NCBI taxonomy): domain Eukaryota; kingdom Metazoa; phylum Chordata; class Amphibia; order Anura; family Hyperoliidae; genus Hyperolius; species Hyperolius riggenbachi. The sequence continues at coordinate 381,942,413 of NC_090651.1, forward strand.
ATAGCATCTGACTGCATGCTGGGGTGAGTGGCAGCATCTGGCTGGGGTGGGGGGCAGCATCTGGCTGCTGGCTGGGGCAGGTGGGTAGCAGTATCTGGCTGGGTACTCACAGTGTTCCCACCACGTGTAGCACACAAGTTCAGTGAGTTTCAGATCGGCATCTCTCCCCTTCTGGCAGCTACCCTGTAATAGTCCGGCTGGGTCTGTTCAGAGAGTAGGAAAACAGAGCCAGGTGATTGTAGAGCAGCTGTAGAAGGGGAATGATGCCGGTCTGCCTGTCACTGAACTTGTGTTATCTTTGTGGTGGGGAAACGGCTGCTGGAATCTGTCCCCAGCAGTTGAGGAGGGAGGGAAAGCAGGCAATATGGAGCTGCTGGATACCCTAGCAGAGAAGCCCTTAGCAGCCATCACTGATCTTCAGTGCGCAGGCAGAGTGATGGCTGCAGGACCTGAGGTAATACTGTCACTCAGCTGAAGGGAAGCTGTAATGCTCTGTCCTCTCACTGTGATACATTAACCCGAAACCCTTACAGCATGAGTGGAGGAGGGCGGAAGTGAGCATTGATGCACACACAGCACAGGGAGGAGGAACAGATAACTGCTCCTCCCTAGCAGCTGGATGGAGGCGGCGCCCAGGGCATTAGCTACGCCAGCACGTCTGTAGATACGCCTCTGAAACTAACCACTTCACCTTCAATTTTTTTCCCCCCTTAAAGTGTACCAGAACTGAATCAAACAAAAAGTTTTAGGGCTGGAACCCACTAGAGCGATTTTTTTGTAACATTTAGGGAGCAATATAAAATGCTAGCGATTTCCCCAAACGCTCAGCTAATGTTAATGGATGGGCCAAATTCCACTGGAGCGATTGCGATGACCAAAATCGCAAAAGCAGGACATGCAGCATTTTTGATCGTTTGCGTTTTGCGTTAGTGTTAGCGTTTCTGCAATGTAAAGTATATAAACGCTGGTGTAATCTCTCATGAATTGTATACAGAGCGATTTGCTAGAATTTAAAAATGATTGCACACTGTAAAAAGAATTAAAATGAATTGAAAGGACCAATCAAAACTACAAATGCTAAAATCGCAAATCGCTACACAATCACTGGCAAAACGGTTGCAGTTTTTAAAATCGCCACCAAAATCACCACAAAACGCTCAAGAAATCGCTAACAAAACGCTCATGAAAAACGCTAGCGATTGCGATAGCGATTTGCAATTTGTAGTGGGTTCCAGGCTTTATACATACCTGGGGCTTCCTCCAGGCCCATCCGCCTGGATCGCTCACACGCCGCCGCCCTCGCATGAGAAGACGCCTACGCAGGAGATAAAGGTCATGCACAAAGCGAGCATCAACTCACAACTTACAATTAACATGTGCAGGGCCGGATTTACCATAAGGCACTGTAGGGACGTGGCAACTCACAACTTACAATTAACATGTGCAGGGCCGGATTTACCATAAGGCACTGTAGGGACATGGCAACTCACAACTTACAATTAACATGTGCAGGGCCGGATTTACCATAAGGCACTGTAGGGACATGGCTACAGGCGCCTGGTGATGGAAAGGCGTCTCACTTCCCTCCCTGAGTGCCTCCCTACCTCCTGCCATTCGCAGAGGCCTGATGATAGTGTAAATGAGAGGTTACTCAACCTGCTTTCAGCATTTCACTGACGAGATTTCCCTTCAGTCGGGGGCACCTCTAGCTACTTGATATTGAGGGTACTTCTGGCTACTTTGTACTAAGGGGAATCTGTAGCTCTCTATGACGGGCAAAGGAAGTAAGGGAAAAGTGACAGCTGAGCCAGCCAGCACACTTGCATTGCGGTTTGGCGGGAGCTGTAGGTTTATGGAATGTGGAGTCTAGTGTGCCAGTACATCTGTGCCTATAGGCTTCTGTGAGGTAAATCCAAAATTACCTTCAATGGCAAAAATCCCTTTCGAAGGCAGTCAGGCCGAGAGAGAGAGAGAGAGAGAGAGAGAGAGAGAGAGAGAGAGAGAGAGAGAGGCAGAGAGAGAGGCAGAGAGAGAGGCAGAGAGAGAGAGAGAGAGAGAGGCAGAGAGAGAGAGAGAGGCAGAGTGAGAGAGAGAGGCAGAGTGAGAGAGAGAGAGGGGCAAAGAGAGAGAGAGAGAGAGAGAGAGAGGCAGAGAGAGAGAGAGAGAGAGAGAGAGGCAGAGAGAGAGAGAGAGGCAGAGAGAGAGAGAGAGAGAGGCAGAGAGAGAGAGAGAGAGAGAGAGAGAGAGAGAGAGAGAGAGAGAGGCAGAGAGAGGCAGAGAGAGAGAGAGAGAGGCAGAGGCAGAGAGAGGCAGAGGGAGAGAGAGAGAGAGGCAGAGGGAGAGAGAGAAAGAGAGAGAGAGAGAGATCTTCCGCACTATATTATAGAGTATAAGGTCACATAAACCTGTCCCTCTGAGGAGCTCAAATCTAGTCCCTCCATAGTCATATGTCCTTACAGCCAATGTGAGTGGCCAGGCCACCAGTTAATTTCTCTGCAATAAAGCTGTATAAAACCTCACAGATGTTTTTTTCTGCACTCTCCAAACAAAACTAAAGGAAAAAAAGTTTTGTACGGACTTGTACATAATTCGTCTGTGAGGAGTCTGCAGTCAGTCAATATCACCGCCAGCCAGCATCTTAGCCAGCCGGCATCAAAACCAGCCACCGCCAGTGGATTTGCGGCTACACTTGTTATGGGTCTAAAGATCGTGATGACCACTAGGGATGCTCATTCGGATTCAATTTCCGCATCGAAATTCGGAAATCGGTAATACAAGTGCGGTAGGCGAATTTTTGCGGAAATCGTGGAAATTTCCACCAACATTAAAGAGACTGTAACAACATTTTCAGCCTTATTTCTTGTATTCTATAAGTTCCTATACCTGTTCTAATGTGCTCTGGCTTACTGCAGCCTTTTCTAGTTGCACTGTCTCTGTAATATATCTAATCTTCTTTCTTTGTCAAGCCTTGTCAAGCAGAGAGGAATGCGCTGCCTCTGCTGTGATAGGGAGAAGTTATGCAAGCCTCCTCCATGCCCCATCCAGGCTCTGTGTGTTTTGTTACTACTCATGGACAGAGCTCTCTGAAGAGGAAGGAAGCTGCCTGTCTCATGCTGAGAACTGTGAGAATCCCAGACTGGAGTGCAGATAATTCTCTATGTAATAAAAACTTGAAGTATACTGTAACATGAGATATATACAAACATCACTTCCTGGTAGCCGCCATTTTTCCTAGGGCTCCGCCCCCTCTGCAGTCTCCGAGCGGCGATCGCCGCTCGGAAGACTGTTAGACGGTGTAATCGCCATCTATTTACATGTACAGCGCTGCGAACGGCAGCAGCGCTCTACTGGGACAGCCGTGTCACACGGCTGTCCCCTCCATAGGCTGGACAGTGATCGGCTGCCATAGGCTGAAGCCTATGACAGCTGATCACCCTGATTGGCTGGCGGTGGGAGGGAGGGAGCAGGGGAGCAAATCTAAAAAAAGTGCAATTTTTATATTAAAAAAGGTAATAAATATTTATCTAAAAATAAAATAAACAAACGTGGAGCGATCAGACCCCACCAACAGAGAGCTCTGTTGGTGGGGGGAAAAGGGCGGGGGGGTCGCTCGTGTGCTGAGTTGTGCGGTCCTGCAGCTTGGCCTTAAAGCTGCAGTGGCCGATTAAGGAAAAAACAGGCTGGTCTTTAGGGGGGTTTAACACTGCGGTCCTCAAGTGGTTAACATACCCTGGACATTTGGTGTTTCTAGCATCTATGGGGGCTTTTTTATTCACCTATAAAGACCTTGTAGTTTTTGAGAAATCAATGTTAAAGTCAACAAAAATTTCCGCGAAAATCTGCATCGGAATGTGAAAATCGGTAGCGGAAAGCAGAATTGGAAGTGGTAATCCGCAATGGTGGAAAGTGGATTTTCCGTGAAGCGGAAATTGGCATTTTCGACCATCCCTAATGGCCACACAAAGCTTTGCTTTGTGACCAAATTAATTGTAGTTATTCCACTGACTCCAGATCTTAAAGCATGAGGGGGCTGTACCTGCATTAATGAAATATAAGGAGTAAAAGAAAAACAGTAAAAAGGTCATCAGACTTGCAAAACCTAATGAAGTATGACTTGCAAGTGATATAAAGTCAAACCCTATAAAGTTTTCCGGTATTCAAAAAGAAAGAGGCTGCCAGAAACTATAGAACTTATAGTCAGGGAATTTCATTGTGGATAAACAGAATCTGAGCTTGCTTTGCCTTTGTCCTTACTTAGGAGATGTCCTTATCTTATGATTAGGGGATGAGTGATATTGCCACTAGCACTCTCGTGAGAATTTCCTTGAACTTCCGATCGAACCGATGGTTCTGCACATTTTCGGTGATCCAGCTTAGTGAAATTGCTTTGACGTTGATGGGACCGACTGGTTTATTAATGTGGTTCAATGACAGATAATGGATCTACCCATTGATATGGAAGCTGTATATACATACAGCTGTATATACATTCCCAGGATAAGCAGTGAATTATTTACTACCAGTTCAGACAGACCAATGAACCCGTTTATGAGATGTGGGATCGGGAGGAAAGTGGAACAGCCACAGGAAAGTCACAAAACATGCGGTGTGTGATGATCTGCTCAGCTGGCTGCACAGGCAGACAGCTGTTTGACCATTCCTCTAGTCTGTGGGCTGCAGGTCTGAGAGACCTGTTTTTCCATTGCAAGTTTCTGGTCTGTTCTGCTGCTGAGGAATTTACATACATTTGTTATGCAAATCCCCTGCCTGCCTCCTTTGATGACTGGCACTATAAGAGCTTTCTGCTCTCAGAATGCTTGGCTGGTCATTCCTTCAGGGTTTGTAGTAAACACTCCTAGAGTGTCAGCCATGCTACTTCTTGTTAAAGTTATCTTAGAGTAATTCTTAGGACTGCACTAGGCAGTTTCCCTAGTGCAGTTAGGATTGCATATCTGTTTGTTTGTCTGTTACAATTGTCCTGTCTCAGCGGTGGTCGACAGGAAATCGTTCTGTTTTTCTGGGGTGCTAACCGGCGCTGCGGTAGTTACTGGTAGCCCCTTCTGATCTGTCTTGTCTGGATCGGAGTTTCCTCTAGCGGTAGTGGCTGTGGATCCTTCTGATCTAGTTTCTGGAGTGTAAGCTGGAGCTGCGGTCGCTTCTAGCTACCTCGTCTAATCTGTCTTGCCTGGATCGCAATAGCCTCTAGCGTTAGTGGCTATGGATCCTTCTGATCTAGTTTCTGGCGTGTAAGCTGGAGCTGCGGTTGCTTCCGGCTACCTCAACTGATCTGTCTTGTTTAGATCGCACTTGCCGCTAGCGTTAGCGGCTGTGGATCTTTCTGATCTGTGTTCCTGCTTGGATCACACTTGCTCTGGCGGAAGAGCGGTGGATCCTTTCTGCCTAGTTCCTGTTTCTCGTTTGTCTGTCTTGTCTGATACGGGCGCTTGCTGTAGGCTCGGTGAGGTAATGTAACGATTGTGGAATTCTCTCCGTGATCAGCGCACAAGACGTGCGCTGACACTGCGGAAATCCTCCACAAGCGTATCATTTGGGGAACCCAGCAAAAGGTGCAATGCACCTGTAGAGGGAAATTCCTGTCGGCAGGTGGAGCTGTGGAGTGCAGAGGAACAGCTCCTCTGACCTGCCACAGACGCAAGACACGAATTGCACGAAGGGAAGAAACGCAGGGCAAGATAGCCCTGAAAGAGAGAGATCAAAGCGACAGAGGGTATGTGTGTTCACCAATCTAGTCGCCACCCTGCGACGATGAACACACAACCAGGAAGATAAGGTGAGAAGGCAATCGCCAGAGATGGCGGTTGCTAACAGCGACACAAGACCGAATAAGCACAGATGAGGAATGTATGTATGTCCACCAATCTAGCCGTCAACCTGCAATGGCAGACACACAACAGAGGAAACCAAGCAAGAACGCAATCACAGGAGAAGCAATTGCAAAAGAGAATGAGCACAGGGATAGAATGTATGTATGTGCCCCAATCTAGTCGCCAATCCACGACGGTGCACACACAACAGCAGATATGAAGTTGGAACGCAATCGCGAGAGAGGCGATTGCCAGAGGTGACACAAGGCTACAGCAAGGCAGAGCACGAGAGTAGCAAAGGCACAGCAAATCATACAATGAGAAGATAAGGAAAATAACAAACGCTAACTAAACGCGAACACCGCACTCATTCGCAACAGTGCACGCGTTTATGCGTGGTCTCCGCGTGTTCAGCACAACAGAGACAAGCATGCCTAACTAACCAACGACAGACAAACATGAAACAGAGGACGCGAGCGCTTGCTTAACGGTTACCTCACCGAGCCTCCAGCAAGCGTTCGTAGCAGACAAGACAGATACACGAAAACAGGAATAAGTGAGAGATAACAGCAAGAGAGATGGAGATCAGACGGATCCACAGCACTAGCGCTAGGCGAGCGCGATCCAGGCAAGACAGATCAGAAGGGGCTACCAGTAACAACCGCTGTTCCGGTTAGCACCCAGACACACAGAACGATTTCCTGTCGACCACCGTTGGGACAGTACAATCGCAACAGACAAACAAACAGATATGCAATCCTAACTGCACTAGGGAACCTGCCTAGTGCAGTCCCAGGAATTACTCTAAGCTAATCTTTAAACAATGAGCAAGGCTGACACTCCAGGAGTGTTTCACAGGACTAACCCTTATGACCAGCCCAGGTCTGTGATATCACATGGTATTTATAGTACAAACCTCCAGAGGATGTGGCTAGGAAATTTGCATGACCAATGCATGCAAATTCCCTAGCAGCAGCAAGCTGCAAAACTGACAAAAGGTCTCTCTTCCAGAGACCTGCAGAATGCAGACCTGAACAGTGGTCAAAAAGCTGCCTGCCTGCGCAGGCAGCTGAGCGGATCATTACAGGTAACCGTTAAGCAAGCGTTCACGTTCTTTGTTTCGTGTTTGTCTGTCAGTGGTTAGTTAGGTGTGCTTGTCTCTGTTATGCTTAACACTCGGAGACTGCGCTATAAACGCGTTCGCTGTTGCGAATGAGTGCGGTGTTCGCGTTTAGTTAGCGTTTGTTATTTTCTTTATCATTCTCATTGTATTATTTGCTGTGCCTTTGCTCCTCTTGTGTTCTCTTCTAGTCTGTCTTGTGTCACTTCTGGCGATCGCCTTTCTCGCGATCGCGTTTCTACTTTTGTTTCTGCTGATGTGTGTTCACCGTCGCAGGGTCGCTACTAGATTGGTGAACATACATTCATCCTGTACCTGTGCTCTTTCTCTTTATGGGCTGTTCAGCCCCGCATTGTCTTGATCTGTACAATCCCCATCTGGCATCTGTGGCCGTGCAGCGATTGTACTCATCTGCACTCCACAGTGCCATCTGCCGGTGGGAATTGCCCTCTGCTGGTGCATTGCACCTAGCCTGGGTTCACCCAATTATACGCTTGTGGAAGGTTTTCGCTGTGTCAGTGCGTATCTCGTGCGCTGACCACGAAAACGATTCCGCAAACGTTACACGGTGGAAATGTTTTTTTTAATGTTTTTAAACTTAAAATAAAAAAATACATGTTGTACGATGGACTGCTACTCTGCAGCTTGATTAGGACATGAATGCCAGTTAACCTAAAGCAGTGGAAACATTAGGCCATGGAAGCATGACCTGAGATTGTGGTGGGGTGATGGTGTAACTTGCAGCAGTCTGACTTTATCAGGGCAGCAGAAGATTGCATTGCTAGCTGGCATCAGTGGTGCTCATCCAATATTCGGGTATCCAAACTGCCCAGATAATCCAAACTTTTCCACTATTCCAACTTTGAATTGGAATTCGGATATCTTGTTAAATCTGAATAGCACTATCCGAGCAAACTCAGATTTCATGAAATCTGGAATCCGGGTGGATAGTTAGTTTGGATATCCGGGCAGAGGCCTTCAATGGCAAAAATCACTTTCGGATGCATTCAGTCCTAGAGGGAGAGAGAGAGAGAGAGAGAGAGAGAGGAGAGGAGAGGAGAGGAGAGAGAGAGAGAAAAGAGAGAGAGAGAGAGAGAGAGAGAGAGAGAGACAGACAGAGAGAGAAAGAGGAAAGAGAGAGGGAGAGAGAGAGAGAGAGAGAGAGAGAGGAGAGGAGAGGAGGGAGAGAGAGGAGAGAGAGAGAGGGAGAGACAGAGAGAAGCAGAGAGAGAGAGGAGAGGAGAGGAGAGAGAGAGAGACAGAGAGAGAGAGACAGTTGGATGTTCTCCTCACTTTGATGGGCATCCACAGCTATGATGTGGGGGGAAGATACCTTGGTCTAGTCGAGGAGGCAGTCTATTTCCTTATGGCTAATTGGGCAACGTGCACTACTCAAATGGTGTAAGAAGGGCCGGCACTGCCAAAACGGTAAAGGGGGCTTTTGCCCAAAAGCCCCTGACCTCTACAGGGGCCCCCACCACGATGGACCCCACCAAGTTGTCCACCCCCACTGCTCCCTAGGGCCCCCTCCCTTATAGCAGTATTAATCACTCACCTGTCCCTGTGGGTGGCAGCTGCACCTACCGTACACTCTTAGCCATGCTGACTGCCTCTTCTCTAAGTGGTGTGTTTATGTATAATTCTCATCGGTTAAAGAAGAGGCAGACAGTGTGGCTGAAGAGTGCATTGATGGTGCAGCCATTGTGTGAAGTAATGACCATGGAGGGGTGGTTACTGTGGGCCCTAGCTTAAATTTGCCCTAGAGCCCCGGGTCCCTTTAAACTGGCCCTGGATGTAAGTCCCGGTATAATTACCATGCGCTGTCTCTGCACCTTAATTTTGGCATTAGCGGATCAGACCTTACGTAACATTGGCTTGGCTCACCTGGTTTTAGATCTGTGTTGCTGCTCACTTTAAAGCATTCAGAAGTTTCTAGAGATCTTGGAGGAGTTAAAAAGCCCAACGTTCTGTTCTCTTTGCAGACTTTCTCACTGGCACAACCGCTGCTGACACTTTTTTGGAACCCTGTAATGAGGAGATAAATCAAGAAAACAAAATCTTAAAGATCTCTTAACAATTCATCAGGCCCCCTCTATAGCAATATTTGTAATCTGCTAATTACGATTACGCTAAATTTTGCATACATTTTTGCAATTATGGCCATACGTAATTACGATTTGGACATTCAACTGATTTCATGTACTCCATTTGTAATTTCACATATTTTTTGTGTAATTTTGTGCCAAATTTAATGTTCAGTAGCAAAGTCTCCACAGATGCCATTGTCACCAAAATGGCTAGATATGTTAAGGAGAAGAGTAGGAACAAGACAAAAAAAAATTCAAAAATATTTTGTGGTGTTTGAGAACATCTATTTAAAAAATGCAAAGCAAATGTTTAACCTCTTGAGGACTGCAGGGCTAAACCACCCTAGTGACCAGGCCATTTTCAGTAAAATGTGTCACTGCAGCTTTAAGGCCAAGCTGCAGGGCCGCACAACTCGGCACACAAGTGATTGTGTGCTCGGCACACAAGGGGGGGGGGGGGGGCTTTTCTCCCCACCAACAGAGCTCTCTGTTGGTGGGGTCTGATCGCTCCCCCATGTTTATTTTTTTTAATCAATATTTATGTTTGTGTCTTTTTAAAAAAAAAAACCTGTTCCTTTAAACCCGTTCCCTCCCTCCCTCCCTCCCCCGGGCCAGCCAATCATAGCGATTAGCTCTTATAGGCTTCACCCTATGAGAGCCGATCACTCTCTTGTCCCCCAGGGGGACAGCCGTGTCACACGGCTGTCCCCAGTGCAGCGCTGCTGCTGATCACATCGCTGCACCATATAAACAGACGGCGATCACGCCGTCTATCGCCGCTCGGAGACTGAAGGCCGGGCAGAGCTCCGCCCCCCAAGCAGGAGATGCGCACGCAACATGCGCGCAATCTCCTGCAAAACAGAGCCCCAGGACTTCACGCCAATTGGCGTCAGGCGGTCCTGGGGCTGCCACTGCGGCCACGCCTTTCGGCGTGCCGCGGGCAGAAAGAGGTTAAACTCATTAAAAATTGGTTTAAAAACAATTTTCTTTTGCATTTTTTTTATTTTTTCCGACCATCTGCTTAACATACGTAGTAGTGATGATAGCATGTATGGTGGTTTTTCTATTAACCGTTAAAATTGCCCTGAAATTACACAAAAATTATGTAAAATTGAAAGATTGAAAAATTACGGTTCCTAATTACATTTACAAATGAAATCAATTAAAATTTTACCCGGAGCTTTGCATAACGATTTTGCAACATAATTACAAATTATGATGCAAGATTACAGCTAGCAAAAAATGCAAAAAAACAATATTTTTTCACAAAAATTCACGAAAACGTGGAACACAACAAAACTTATTTTCAATGGGATTTTCACTCAAAAATCGAATGTAACATTACTTTCGAGTAAATTAATGCGTAAAAAATATTGGCGTATTTGCTCATCACTGGAGGTCACAGAGACGTGTCCATGGATTTGGCCCATGTTAGGTGTGTCTTGTTCTGCTGCTTTCACCCATCTGACTCCACCCCCTGCATCGGCATAGAATTCCAGAATGTGCTGAAGTCCAGCCTCTCCCACGTGTCTTGATGTGGGCTGGGAGGGCTACATTGGAAGTCCGGCCACAGGCTGCATCTCTTGCCTTATGCTGCATGGTTTACAACTCTTCTACCTTCTCCAGCCTGCCCCACTCTTCTTTGTGTGGGATGGGAGAGACACAGCAGCCATGGCCTTTGCAAACTGTCTAGGAAGAACACTGGGACAATCAGGCTGGTGGTGCTTCCACCAGACCAGCCAATAACAGCTGCCCGCTGCTCCATTTGGTAACTGGTGCCGATAGTCTTTGTGGTTGCTGTGATCTGTGCTGCGTGGGCTCTCCAGCCCACAGCACAGATCACTTTGCAGCCAGGGCGACCAGACTTCCCCCCTTTTTTCCCCATTAGGGGGATGTCCTGCTGGGGGGGTCTGATCGCCGCCGGCTATCTGCGTTTTGCAGGGAGATCCTCAAAGCCCCCCTCCTCAGCGATTTCCGCCCTCCCTCTCCTTACCTCCCTCTCCTTCATGCTGTGTAATGCGCAGGACGGAGATCCGTCCTGCGCCGCCTAGGATGGGCTTCAGCCTATCAGATGCCGGCGATTCCCGGCCAATCAGAGGCCGGGGATCGCCGATCTGCTTTATGGCACTGCTGCGCAGCAGCGCCGTATAATGTAAACAGCGGCGATTTCTCCCCGCGTGTTTACATTTCGCGTGCGAGCCGTGATCGGCGGCTCGCAGTCTGTTCACGGAGACACCCTCCGTGAACCGACATGGAACGGCCGCTCGAACGTTACCATGGAAGTACCACTTAGGACCTGCCTAACATAGTACAATAGTCATGTCTTTTACTCACTCACAGTCAACCGCTACCACAGTCCATCACAGTTTAGGACCAATTTAGGGGTAAGCCAATTAACATGTCTGTATGTTTTTGGGAGGACACTGGATTGCCCAGAGGAAATCCATGCAGACATGGGTGCTATTCATGTATGTATGGGGGCTTTGTAATCAACCACAACCATGGAAATTGACTCCATAAATGTTAATGCAAATTTGAAAAAATGGCCCATTTTGGCTGTAATTGCACAGAATTTTTGCCAAGCAAAAATTAAGCAAATTTTGGGAAGTTTGCCTGTTCATCCCTAGTGATTATAGTAGTTTGTGTTTATTGAGATGTATGCACTGAATGAAGCTCTTTTTGAACACAAAAACAGTTCTTGAAACTTTTTCCACTGTTTTTCATTTGAAAAATTGTCTTTTTACGCTCATTATCACCCCTCTTCTGAACTGCTAATAACATCTTTATTTAACTCTCCTGGCGGTTTGCTAAAAATCCGCCAGAGGGCAGCAAATCCGTTTTTTTTCTTTTTTTTTTCTTTTTCATGTAGCGAGACAAGGTCTCGCTACATGATAGCCGCTGCTCAGCTGCATCCCCCCAGCCCCTCTGATCGCCTCTGGCGATCGGAGATCAGGAGATCCTGTTCAAAGAACGGGATCTGATGGAGGGCTTCCCCCGTCGCCTTGGTGACGGGTGGGATGACGTCACTGACATCATCGACTTTGTGACGTCATAGGGGACTCCGATCCACCCCACAGCGCTGCCTGGCACTAATTGGCCAGGCAGCGCACGGGGTCTGGGGGGTGGGGCGGCCGCGGTGCGACGAATAGCAGCGGATCGGCGGATAGCGGCGGTGATCGCATTGCACACGCAGCTAGTAAAGTGCTAGCTGCGTGTAGCAAAAAAAAAATTATGCAAATCGACACAGCGGGGTCTGAGCGGTGCCTTCCGGCGGCATAGCTTACCGCCAGGGAGGTTAAATTGCTTTAAAAACGTTTTTTAGGGTAAATGAGGCATGTAACATCATTATTTTTTTAAAGGGAAACACTCATTGATGATGTGGGGACTTAAAATCCCCCCCCCCCAAAAAAAATGGCTGTCAATTAACATCAGGACTAGGTTCCAGACAGCGGTCGTGCATCCCACATTGTGTCCGAAGTCCAACCGCACATCTGGGACATGACAGTTTTCAGCCCAGACACCTCCAAAAAATTACACAGCAATTATGTTTAAATATAGGTGGTATCAGCACAGCAGCAGAAGCATGCCAGACGTGGCACTTGGCAGTGGCACATGGCACGTGGCACTTGGCATGTGGCACTTGGCATGTGGCACTTGGCACGTGGCCCTTGGCACTTGGTACTTGGCACGTGGTACTTGGTACGTGGCACTTGGCACGTGGCACTTGGCACTTGGCATGTGGCACTTGGCACATGGCACTTGGCATGTGGCACTTGGAACTTGGCACATGGCACTTGGCACTTTGCACTTGGCACTTGGCACGTGGCACTTGGCACTTGGCACGTGGCACTTGGCATGTGGCACTTGGCACATGGCACTTGGCATGTGGCACTTGGAACTTGGCACATGGCACTTGGCACTTTGCACTTGGCACGTGACAATTTGCATGTAGCACTTTGCACTTTGCATGTGGCACTTGGCACGTGGAACTTGGCACATGGCACTTGGCACGTGGCACATGGCACTTGGCACGTGGCCCTTGGCACTTTGCACTTGGCACGTGGCACTTGGCACTTTGCACTTGGCATGTGGCACTTGGCACTTTGCACTTGGAATGTGGCACTTTGCACATGGCACTTTGCACATGGCACTTTGCATGTGTCACTTTGCACTTGGCACGTGGCACTTTGCATTTGGAACTTTGCATGTTGCACATGGCACTTTGCATGTGGCACTTTGCACCTTTCACTTGGCACGTGGCACTTTGCCTTTGGCACTTTGCACTTGGCAATTGGCACTTTGCACTTGGCACGTGGCACTTTGCACTTGACACGTGGCACTTTACACTTGGCAAAAGTGCCACGTGCAAAGTGCCACCTGCCACGTGAAAAGTGCAACGGGTCAAGTGCAAAGTGCCAAGTTCAAAGTGCTATGTGCCAACTTAGTGCAAATGGCCACATGCCAAGTGCAAAGTGCCACGTGCCCAGTGCAAAGTGCCACGTGCCAAGTGCAATGTGCCACATGCCAAGTGCCACGTGGCAATTGCCACGTGACACGTGCCAAGTGCGATGTGACATGTGCCAAGTGCCACGTGACACGTGCCAAGTGCCACGTGCCAACTCCGGGACGCTCCTGGCACACATTACACCTGCTGCTGCATTGCCCTGTTCCTGCTGCCTGTGCAGCTCCCACCGCAAGGGTGCCACAGCCCACTGATACCACCTATATTTAACCCAAAACACAATTGCTGCGTAATTTTTTGGTGGTGTCTTGGCTGAAAACTGTCACGGTCCAGTTGTGCAGTTGGACTTTGGACACAATGTGGGCTGCACGACCGCTGTCTGGAACCTAGACCTGATGTTAATTGACAGCCATTTTTTTTGTGGTGGAGGGGGGGATTTTAAGTCCCCATATCATCAATTAGGGTTTCCCTTTAAAAAATAATGATGATACATGCCTCATTTACCCTAAAAACATTTTTAAAGCAATTTAAAGGACACCTTCGTGCCAAGTGCAAAGTGCCTGTGTACAAAGTGCCACGTGCCAAGTGCCACATGCCAAGTGCCACGTGCCATGTGCCAAGTGCCAAGGGCCACATGCCAAGTGCCATGTGCCAAGTGCCACGTGCCATGTGCCATGTGCCAAGTGCCATGTGCCAAGTGCCACATGCCACGTGCCAAGTGCCACGTGCCAAGTGCAAAGTGCAAAGTGCCACGTGCCAAGTGCAAAGTGCCAAGGGCCAAGGGCCACGTGCCACGTGCCACGTGCCACGTGCCATGTGCCATGTGCCAAGTGCCACAAGCCAAGTGCCACATGCCATGTGCCACTGCCAAGTGCCACATCTGGCATGCTCCTGCTGCTGTCCTGATACCGCCTATATTTAAACACAATTGCTGTGTAATTGTTTGGAGGTGTCTGTGCTGAAAACTGTCATGTCCCAGATGTACGGTTGGACAATGTGGGATGCACGACCGCTGTCTGGAACCTAGTCCTGATGTTCATTGACAGCCATTTTTGGGGGGGAGGGGGGGATTTTAAGTCCCCACATCATCAATGAGTGTTTCCCTTTAAAAAATAATGATGCTACATGCCTCATTTACCCTAAAAAACGTTTTTTAAAGCAATTTAAAGGACACTTCCGTTTTTTTCTATCCAGATATCCGAATCCGCCCGGTTACCCCGGATACTGAGGTCAGATGTCCGATTCTATTCGGATACCCAAAAGGTCCGATCCGGATATCCGATCTGGATCCAGATATCTGGGTATCCGGATCTGGGTCAATCCGGATTTTGAAAATGGGTATCCGAGCAGCACTAATGGGTATATCTGGTAAGCCGTGTCCTTGCTCCCACTGATGTCACCATACAGGGTGACATGGCAATGCAGGCACAGTGAAATTCCAGAAGTGAACCGGAGGCAGGCCCTGAGCATCGGTGAGTGGCTGTGCGGGCACAGGACGTCAGCGGGGGGGGGGGGCATCGGTGAGTGGCTGCATGGGCACAGGATGTCTGTGGGGGACCATTAGAAGCCCCGGGTAATTTCAACTCATTTTCCTTTAAGGTTCCTAACATTTTTAATACTTAAGCTGTGTCGCTTTGATACTGCAGTAACTTTTTAAATTACTTTATACCATCGTAGTGAAATATATCTTGGTTTTTTTTTCAGTTCAATTTCTTGGGGTAATATTTTTTTTTTATTAGATTGTTTTTTGGCCCTTCCCAGTTAAAATGACACCCCATATGCCCTATTTTATTACTAGCTGAGCATAAAAACAAAAATACTTGACCGGCACCATCCAAGGTCAACTGCTTTTGTTTTGATACTGATCTGGTGTGCTGCCAGATCCACCTTGGCACATCCCATTTTTTTCCACGAAGGTGTGCTTCACTTACCCACTTATCACTAGCTGAGCATGTGGCAGACCGATATCCCCAGCCTGGCGTCTGTACCGATCGGATGCGCTCGCTAGGGCGACAGTTCTGTACAGATGCATCGCTAGGCAGTGGTGAAACATCTGTAGAGCATAGGGCCCCAAACTTTCGCCCTAGAGTAGTAGGGTGAGGTTTACCTACACAATCTGCTCAAATCAATAACTGTTGAATACCCTCCTACTACATGGATGTGGTAAAATTGGTCAGTGATTGGCCAATCATAATTGAAAATGTGTACCAGGCTTAAAGGGATACTGTAGGGTGGTCGGGGGAAAATGAGCTGAACTTGCCCCGGGCTTCTAATGGTCCCCCGCAGACATCCTATGTTGGCGCAGCCACTCACTGATGCTCTGGCCCCGCCTCCGGTTCATTTCTGGAATTTCTGACTTTAAAGTCAGAAAACCACTGCGCCTGCACGCCCGTGTCCTCGCTCCCGCTGATGTCACCAGGAGTGTACTGCGCAGACACAGACCATACTGGGCCTGCGCTGTGCGCTCTTGATGACATCAGCGGGATCGAAGACACGGCAACGCAGGCGCAGTGGTTTTCAGACTTTAAAGTCTGAAATTCCAGAAGTGAACCGGAGGCGGGGCCGGAGCATCGGTGAGTGGCTGCGCGGGCACAGGATGTCTGCGGGGGACCGTTAGAAGCCCCGGGTAAGTTCAATTCATTTTCCCCTGACCCCCCTACAGTATCCCTTTAAGGAATACAAATACCAGGAAAGGTCTGTATTCTGCTGCTTCTACACATACAATTAATTATCTCTTGCGTTAGGCTGCATACACATATCCAATTTTTATTAGCCAATCACTGGCCAAATTTGCCACCTCCATCAGGCCCGGTCCACCCATGATGCCAAGTAAGGCAACTTCCTCAGGCAGCAGAAGTCTGCGGGCAGCACCAGGCAGAAACAGGAAGTGAAGAGAGTGCCTGGCCAACCTATACTGGGTGCAACTGTACCTGGCTAACCTATACTGGGGCAACTGTACCTAGCTACCAATACAAGGGGCACCTATAACTTGATACCTACCTATACTGAGGGTGTTTTTGGGGTATAACCGCAATTATAATGTGTCGGGTGTGAGGAAAATCCTCACAAGCTTGCCACAGGTAGCAAAAAGTCTAGAACCAGCTGCGACTTCCATGGTGTATGAGGACCAACAGATTTTTAATACTATGAACACATTTTGTTGGTAAGCTCTCATGGAAGAGGTAAGATTGGCCAAACATTGTCTAATCATAATGGTAGGTGTTTTTTTGTTTCCAGTCTAAGTTTTCTTGAAGGTATTTTAAGTACTCGGAGGTGTAAGAACGGTCACACAATAAAGACTACAGTGAAGTTCTACTATTCTAATGATTGCTAAAACGTGGAAATGAATGCATTTATGAAAATTGGGGAGGGCAACAAAGAGGTATTTTTTTTCTGCAATATGTACCTGACGTACCTAATCAGGGGCAAAAACAGGATTTTCAAGGGGGGAATTCCTGAAAGATCTCCCTCAGCCATGCATAATATAGTATAAGAATATGGTAGGATATCATGCTGGGTATACACAATGCAATTTTCCATCCGACTGACAAGAACTGACAATTATTTACTAAATGTCCGATTTGCTCCTGATCGACAACGGGATCAATCAGGAGCAGTTTTGATACAGATAATAATGAGGACAGCTGACATTGCTAATGAAGGGGAAAGTTAAGCATTCACACAGCAGGGCACAGGGCTGTGCTCATACCTGACTCTGTTAAGTTCCCCAGAGCTACTGCATGCTTTGTACACACACTGCTGCTCCATGCTCTGTACACACACTGCTGCTCCATGCTCTGTACATACACTGCTGCTCCATGCTTTGTACACACCCTGCTGCTCCATGCTCTGTACATACACTGCTGCTCCATGCTCTGTACACACACTGCTGCTCCATGCTCTGTACACACGCTGCTGCTCCATGCTCTGTACACACACTGCTGCACCATGCTCTGTACATACACTGCTGCTCCATGCTCTGTACACACGCTGCTGCTCCATGCTCTGTACACATACTGCTGCTCCATGCTCTGTACACACGCTGCAGCTCCATGCTCTGTACACATACTGCTACTCCATGCTCTGTACACACGCTGCAGCTCCATGCTCTGTACACATACTGCTGCTCCATGCTCTGTACATACACTGCTGCTCCATGCTCTGTACACACACTGCTGCTCCATGCTCTGTACACACGCTGCTGCTCCATGCTCTGTACACACACTGCTGCTCCATGCTCTGTACACACGCTGCTGCGCCATGCTCTGTACACACATTGCTGCTCCATGCTGTGTGCACACATTGCTGCTTTATGCTCTGTACATACACTGCTGCTCCATGCTCTGTACACACACTGCTGCTCCATGCTCTGTACACACGCTGCTGCTCCATGCTCTGTACACATACTGCTGCTCCATTCTCTGTACACATGCTGCTGCTCTATCCAAAGTCAACTGTAGCAGGGAAAGAAAGGGGGCAGTGCTGTGAGCTGCAGGATACCTGCAGATATTCTGGTGTCTCGGCCCTGGTCTAAGGGTTGATTCTGGGCAGCTGTAATCTCCCCCTGTGTTTGCCTAAGCTAATTAATGTAACTGACATACAGGACTTCAGCACAAGGGGATTGTCTCTCACTCACCCATCATGACCATCTTTTGATACTTCAGGCAGTATTTCTCCTCTCCGGTACAGGCCATCGAGTTCTGGGTTTCACAATCACTCGTTTCACCATAACAGGCTGGGCAAAAAACTCCGTTCTTGGTTTTGTTATCCGCTGGCACTTAATGCGAAAAATGTAAGAAATGAGACAGTTTTTTCAAGTAATTCTTTTTTTTTTCTTTTTTTACTGGTCAATCTACATACGTTGAACATGTATTGAATTTCCTTTGAAAGTAACTGTGTGTGTGTGTGTGTGTGTGTGTGTGTGTGTGTGTGTGTGTGTGTGTGTGTGTGTGTGTGTGTGTGTGTGTGTGTGTGTGTGTGTGTGTGTTTGTGTGTGTGTGTGAGTGTGTGTATGTGTGTGTGTGTGTGTGTGTGGTATGTGTGTGTGTGGGGGGGGGGGGGGTATGTGTGTGTGTGTGTGTGTGTGGTGTGTGGTGTGTGTGTGTGTGTGTGTGTGTGTGTGTGTGTGTGTGTGTGTGTGTGTGTGTGTGTGTGTGTGTGTGTGTGTGTGTGTCACACAGAGATATCCTATATAGTACTTTCAATCACAAATACAGTTGCAAGCTAAGCATTGATTCCGATAGACAGTGTGCTGGCTTGCTTGAAATAGTTTGAAGAGTATAGTAGAACTACAAGGGCCAGCAACTGACTGTGTCCTGTATGCAGTGTGCAATCCACACAGACAGATATCGATAACAGATACAGTTGGAAGCTTAGCACAGATTATGATGATAGACAGTGTGCTGGCTTGTAATAGATAGAAGAAAATAGTAGAACTGCAAGGCCCAGCAATGACTCAGGTCACACACACACACACACACACACACACACACACACACACACACACACACACACACACACACACACACAGATTAGAATATGAGCCCTCAAAAGGGTTTATGTTTTGGGGTGGTTTCAGCAATAAAGAACAGCCTAGCTAACCATCCCTGTCTCTCTGTGGGCTGTATGCAGTGTCACCCACAAAGGGATCTATGGTATAGTACGTTAAATCACAGATACAGTGGAAAAGTATGCACTGGTATAATAGAGTGTGCTGCCATTGGTGGGCCTACAAATCCCAGCTGGCCTGGCAACTGTCTGTGGGCTCTATCTATGCAGGGGGCAAACCCAGGATTCTCAAAAGGGGGGGGGGATTCCTGAAAAGTCTCCCTCAGCCACGCACGTATGATAATATGGTAGGGCATCATGCTGGGTACGTATCATACAATTTACCATCCATCTGACAGGATCTGACAATTATATCCTAAATGTCTGATCTGCTCTCGATCAACAACAGAATCATTTAGGAACAGTTTGGATACAGATAATAATGAGGACAGCCAACATTGATAATGAAGGGGAAAGTGAATCATTCACCCAGCAGGGCACAGGGCTGTGCTCATACCTGACTCTGTAATGTGTTAAGATCCCCAGAGTTGCTCCATGTTCTGTACACACACTACTGCTACATTGATTCAAAGTCAACTGTAGCAGGAAAAGAAAGGGGGTGGGGCTGTGAGCTGCAGGATACCTGCAGATATTCTTGTGTCTCAACTTGTGCCTGTCACTAGATACTGCACCGGCCCTGGTCTGAGGGGGGATTCTGGGCAGCTGTAATCCCCCCCCCCCTTGCATTTGCCTATAAGTGTCACCCACAAAGACAGCTATGCTTTAGTAAGTTAAATCACAAATACAGTGGAAAGATATGCAATTGTATGGTAATACAGTGTGCTGCCAGTGGTAGGACTACAATTCCCAGCTGGCCTGGCAACTGTCTGTGGGCTCTATCTATGCAGTGTCACTCACAAAGACAGCTATGCTTTAGTAAGTTAAATCACAAATACAGTGAAAAGATATGCAATGGTAATACAGAGTGTGGTGGGCCTGGCACAGTACAGAAACTAGGCCCAGCTGCGACAGGGTTGTATCTATGCCTGTCTGTGGTGACACACAAAAAAAACACATCAGAAGAATATTAGCTCTCAAAAGAGCTTTTGTGGGGTGCTTTCAGCAACAAAATTCAGCGAGGAGCACGCTAACAACAGCCTAACTAACACTTTCCCTATCTCCAAATGTCTCTCCTTTTCTCTCACTATAGCAAGATCAGCAGACTTAGAACATGACCGACGCTACAGCATTTTTATAGGGGGGGGCGGGGGTACATGGGTGAGCGCAGCCTGATTGGCTGCCATGTGTCTGCTGACTGTGATGTAGATGGTCAAAGTTTAGCCCAATGATGAGGTATAGGAGGCAGGTCGAACATGCTATGTATTCGCTACCCGCCGCGGGCTCCAGGTAGCTGATATCCGTGTGAACTACCCGCCGGTGCAACCGTTCGGGCCATCTCTACTGGGAAGATGGGTTATTTTTACCCAAGGCAATGTGTGCTCATAAGCAATGCCTGCAGACTGATGCGTCCTTTGGAGGAGAGCACTGTTAGAATTTAAGTATGATATGCTTGAATTCGGAGGCCTCAGTCACTTTACATAACTGGTTTAGTAAAAGGACTTGTTCTGCAGAGTATCTCTTTAAAGAGTAACTGTCAGGCTGCAAAAGCTAATTTAAACCTCTATTCTCCTGTGTTAAACAGTTTAAAAGGAAGCCAAAAAGGCAATACTGAAGTTAAAAATCTCTCTTACTGTGATGTGTGCTGAACAGCAAGGCTGTTATTCCCAAGCTCTGAAGGAGGCCGGCAGGACGCATAACAGATACTGCAAAGCATTCTGGGGCTGCTTCTCCCCAGTGCACTACCTTGGGTTATCCGCTTCATTTCCCTATCACGCCCTAAAGCTGCTTTCACAGTGAGAAGTTACAGGCTCATGTTACAGCAGCTTCTAACAGCAGCCTAAACTCACAACAGCTTTTTTGTGAGTGGAATCTTTAGGAACCAGGGAGGATATGACATCACAATTGGCTTCATAGGAGACAGACAAACATGGAACCTGCCATGAGCTGTCAGGAGCATCATTCTCTGCAAATACTATATACAAATTCTGTGAAATCCAAACGTGGACAGTGAAATGCATATGTAATGTAGGTACAGCCAATATTTAGCTACTGATATATGTGTTTTTTTCTCTGAGACCCTATACCTAACAGCTCCTCTTTAAGGAGAATTTCTTTTAGAGAGAAATAAAGACATTTGGAGAAATTACAGTTCTGATGAACAATGTGCTCTGAATTCACAAGGCCATAGCAGAGATATCCAGTGTGTAGGCCAGACGAACTGACTCCAAACAACATAAACATGAGCCATTGTTATAAAAAAAATTCTCACAAGTACATTAAACAATGTTCTCCTAAGAACAAGGGAGCGGGTCATTTTTCCAGTGCATGTGCAGTAAAGACTGTGCTTATCATGATATCACGTGTTCTTATTAGCCAGTAGCAGGCGATGGGTTATGGATCCATCCCTGCTGGATGATGTCACATTTAACTCTTTAGAGGCTGGTATAAAACATCCAACGGGCTCCAGAGAGCCAGTTCTGACATCCAATTTTAATTTCAACTTTACTCTTATTACTAACTTTCCGTAACTGCATGCTGTATATGCTAAGTGCAACTAGCATAGATGTACCATAAGAGAAAGCCTGGTCTATTCACAAGGGATAGACCAAGTTTGCATAGAATGCATAAGATTCTACAGGCCGATTGCTTTGCTGAGGGAACAAAGCGATAAGCATCTGTATATTTGTTTTACGATTAAACTCCTGAACTCCTGCTCTACGTCTTTTTTCTTGAACGTACCTTGTGACTTGTGCTTGAGCAGACCATGGATAAATGAGAGCGTGAAGAAGAGGAAGCCTTCATGCTGTCTCAAATTAGAGAGGGGGCAATTTCATCATCTGCTGAACCTGGGCACAAGGAGGAGTCTGAGGAGGATCTATCAGGGGAGGACTGGCCAGGGGGGAAGGGGGGAGATGTCCCCCCAGGCTGCCTCTCCTTTAATGATTTAGGGCTGGCCGATCCACCAACTGCTTCGATAATTATCCAATCAAATGAAAATCTGTGCTGCCACAAGCATGCCCAATCAACAACTTGACTTATTTCGGGTGGAAAGTAGTTGAATGTATCAATCTGAGATGCTAGTAAATCTCGGGCACGATGTATTCGTTAAGTGCGATAATAACAAACTATGTACGCAATGGAAACCCCAGCGTTTTCCCTCAAAATCTATTATGTACCCCGCGGTGCCTGTGCATTTATACTTTACCTGTCATGCTGTCCTTCGAGTATCCTTGATGTATTTCTACCCTGGCACATCATGCCTCTTACTCCAGTCCTCATGTCCGCCCTGGCCACAGGAACATCTATCCTGCACTGTCCGCCACCACACAGAATGTCATTTAGTCCTACTTTAATTTACTTTACTATTATTAGTTTATTGTAATTACCCTAGCACATGCCATGTATTTCTGGCCTCTGATCTACAAAAATATTTATTTGGCAGGTAGTTGTCCAATTTTTATGTCTTCTGTCTCATACAGAGGTTGAAGCAGAGGCATAACTAGAAATCACTGGGCCCCCCTACAAAACTTTGGATGGGGCCCCCTCCCTACGCTTTCTGACTGAGAACCAATGTTATTCAATTGGCTAATTCAGACTAGACTTGAATGTTTTTTTCCCAATGCAGACTTCTACAGCATCACTACTGTACAGAGTCCTTGAGGAGGGGTATTGAGGTTGGAAACTGGGTGCTGTACACAAGATGAATACTATAACCAATAACTATAAATTACTATAGATTCAGCGTCATCATGGTCAGGTGCAAGCACTGGTAAAACAGAACCATCAAAAAACACACACACGGCCACAGACCAGCATATCACTGCACACTGCCAATTCAAAAATGACTATCCATGAACTGCAAAATATTAGTTCAAAAAAATAGGAAAATCTTTATTGAATAGAATATCTATAAATTGTCAATTTGCACAACTCAAGCGATTGCTATCACCCCACCCCCACCCCTTAACCCATTAAAACCCAGCCATAAATAGACCTATATTGGTACATCCATGTCCCTCTAATTAAGTATGTGAGGTATTCCAGACCACAGTATCATTAATCCCTGTAGCCAGGTAAAAAAGAAAATGATACACACTCACAGAGGTAACAATACAAAAATTATAGAGACCAATATGATCGAAATGTAGGCGGACACCGATTAGCTACCAATCAAAAACAAGTGTGGGACCACTATAGTTACACTAGGCAAGGTAGGAAAGCCCAAAATATTGCTGGACTACATCTAACCTTAGCTACACTGTAAACTGTATAGCTACCTATAAGCTAGACTGCTAATGTTGTTATAGTAAGGCAAAAAAGGCGCATGCGCACAAAAAAGAGAGAAAAAGGATGTGGTACCACTTTAAATAGCATGCTTCAAATCATTGAGATTCATCTCACATATTGTCCAATAACATCCAAGCTATATGCTGCAATCTTTACCCTTAGGTCATATAGATACAGTTTCTCCTAGTAAGCAAACATGCGTCAATTTGAGAGCTATGCACAGATAACAGCAAGCCGGAAACTGTCCTTTTGTATTTCAACACAGATGGCAATCTTCCCCCTTAGGTCATATAAATACAGTTTCTCCAAGTATGCAAGCATGCGTCCTTCATCAAACGCATAAGTAGTACATTCATCAATTTGAGAGCTATGCACAAATAACAGCAAGCTGGAAACTGTCCTTTTTGCATTTCAACACGGATGACAGGAAATACGCGGAAATACGCGGAAATACGTGAAAACGTTCTGACGAAGCTCCGGGGGCGGGGGAAATGCATCAACACAAGTCATGGACTTAGATGAACGCCGAGCCGCCATGCCAGCGTGGTAGACATACCACGGAGAACTGATATAAGTCTGGGCCCAGCTACACTAGGACTATCATACTGGTACAATCTATATATATAAAATCGGATGTATGTATGTGTGTGTGTGTGTGTGTGTGTGTGTGTGTGTGTGTGTGTGTGTGTGTGTGTGTGTGTGTGTGTGTGTGTGTGTGTGTGTGTGTGTGTGTGTGTGTGTGTGTGTGTGTGTGTGTGTGTGTGTGTGTGTGTGTGTGTGTGTGTGTGTGTGTGTGTGTGTGTGTGTGTGTGTGTGTGTGTGTGTGTGTGTGTGTGTGTGTGTATGTGCCGCGATCACTCGAAAACGGCTTGACCGATTTGAACGAAACTTGGTACACAGATCCCTTACTACCTGGGATGATAGGTTCTGGGGGTCTCGCGGCCCCCCTGCACACCTGGGCGGAGCTACAAACAGCAAATCAGATTTCACCCATTCAAGTCAATGGAAAAAATTTAAAAGGCTGCCATTCTCACAGTAATCAAGCCACAGTCCCCACACTTGGCACAGGTGGTCACTTGGTGACCGAGGTTACAAATCCAGGAAAAGTGGGCGGAGCATAAAACAGCCAATCAAATTTCAGCCGTTCATTTTAAATAGGAAAATGTAAACTGCAGCCATTCTTAGAATGTTAATCGCAGAGTTCTCAAACTTGCCACAGTTGGTCACTGGGTGAATGCAATTAAGATTCAAGAAAATGGGTGGAGCCTACAACAGCCAATCAAAATTCACTAATTGATTTTCAAGGGGAATATTTAAACTGCTGCCATTCTTACACTGTTAATGGCAGAGGCTTCAAACATTGGGTGACTGGGGTCCAAATTCACTAAAGGGGCGGGGCCACATACAGCCAATCAGATTTCCTTGGTGGATAAACTGCTTCCATTCACGCATTTTTGATGCCAGGAACCTGAAAGCTCACAAATGTGGTCATTGAGTGACTATGTGTCACTCAATGACCACATTCCGAAGATGGGGTCCCTACATCTCTGCAAACCAGAGTTACAGGGGTCCAAAATTGGTAAAATCCCCCATAGGATTTCATTGGGCCTCCTATTTACCGTTCCAAAATCTCACACCATTTCAAAGGGCAATGGCTCAGTCAGCAGTGGCAAAACTCACCAGTCATGTTCCCCCTAAGGGTCCCTACAATGCTAGAAAATTTGGTACTGCTGAGCCATTGCCCTTTGAAAAGATGTGAGATTTTGGACAGTGAAATAGGGAGGCAATGCAATCCTATGGGGGATTTTACCAATTTTGGACCCCTGTAACTCTGGTTTGCAGAGATGTAGGGACCCCATCTTTGGAATCCAAGTCTAACAATATGTCTTCTACCTGCATGAGACATTTCGTGAGATTAAGACTTTGCTAACGGCCATTGCTGCGATTTATGTACGCCACCATCACTACCATTGAAATAGCCCAAATAAACAGGTTTTTGTGACCCTAGGCTATGACCTCTTCGGCCTAGGGGCCCGAAACTCACCTGTCATGTTCCCCCTAAGGGTCCCTACAATGCTAGAAAATTTGGTACTGCTGAGCCATTGCCCTTTGAAAAGATGTGAGATTTTGGACAGTGAAATAGGGAGGCAATGCAATCCTATGGGGGATTTTACCAATTTTGGACCCCTGTAACTCTGGTTTGCAGAGATGTAGGGACCCCATCTTTGGAATCCAAGTCCAACAATATGTCTTCTACCTGCATGAGACATTTCGTGAGATTCAGACTTTGCTAACGGCCATTGCTGCGATTTATGTACGCCACCATCACTACCATTGAAATAGCCCAAATAAACAGGTTTTTGTGACCCTAGGCTATGACCTCTTCGGCCTAGGGGCCCGAAACTCACCAGTCATGTTCCCCCTAAGGGTCCCTACAATGCTAGAAAATTTGGTACTGCTGAGTAATTGCCCTTTGAAAAGATGTGAGATTTTGGAAAGTGAAATAGGGAGGCAATGAAATCCTATGGGGGATTTTACCAATTTTGGACCCCTGTAACTCTGGTTTGCAGAGATGTAGGGACCCCATTTTTGGAATCCAAGTCTAACAATATGTCTTCTACCTGCATGAGACATTTCGTGAGATTCAGACTTTGCTAACGGCCATTGCTGCGATTTATGTACGTCACCATCACTACCATTGAAATAGCCCAAATAAACAGGTTTTTGTGACCCTAGGCTATGACCTCTTCGGCCTAGGGGCCCGAAACTCACCAGTAATGTTCCCCCTAAGGGTCCCTACAATGCTAGAAAATTTGCCACTGCTGAGTAATTGCCCTTTGAAAAGATGTGAGATTTTGGAACTGTAAATAGGAGGCCCAATGAAAGCCTATGGGGGATTTTACCAAATTTGGAGCCCTGTAACTCTGGTTTGCAGAGATGTAGGGACCCCATCTTTGGAGCCCAAGTCTAACAATATGTCTTCTACCTGCATGAGACATTTCGTGAGATTCAGACGTTGCTAACGGCCATTGCTGCGATTTATGTACGTCAGACTCGCCACCATTGAAATTGCCCAAATAAACAGGTTTTGTGACCCTAGGCTATGACCTCTTCAGCCTAGGACTGCATTGAACGCGACCCACGCATTGTGCGCATTCTGGACAACACCAATTACTGGGTTTATACCCTTCTGGATCCACGGTACAAACACAATGTTCCAAAACTGCTTGAAGAAAGAGCCAGACAGGTCAAAATGGAAGAATACCAGCAGGCCCTTGTGGAGACTTTAGAGAGGAGATTGACATCCTCCCCCTCCTCTAGCCAGTTGTACGCCGACAGACTGACTTCCGCAAACCCAGGACGACCAGGAGGGCAGCAAACAACACAAGCCGCAGGTAGTGCCCAAAAGGGAATGGTATCGGCAGTGTCCTTGGAGTGGGAAAATTTTCTGACACCCATGCAGCAGCACACAGAACAGCAAGCGTGCAGATCCACCTCCAACACCGATCGCCTGGAGAAGATGGTCAAGGACTACATGTCAGATGGCGTAGCTGTGTTGAACAATCCATCTGCACCCTTCAACTATTGGGTATCGAAGCTAGACACCTGGCACAAACTGGCAATGTACGCAATAGAGGTGCTGGCTTGCCCGGCAGCCAGCGTTATGTCGGAACGCTGTTTCAGTGCTGCCGGAGGCATCGTCACAGATCGGCGGCGTATCCGCCTCTCCACAGAAAATGCAGACCGTCTGACTCAAATTAAAATGAATCAATCCTGGATTGGAAACGACTACGCAACACTCCCGGACCCCAACCAAGTAACATGAACAATGAACATCTGTGATGGGTTAGCGTTTCCGGTCCCTGTTTATTGAACCTCTCATCTGTATTACATTTATGACTGCATGGCGACAAAATGCAAATTGCTATCCGCACGCTTCTTGTCCTCATGCAAGGCCTGGGTTGTTGTGTCTCAAAGCGTGACCTTCTCCTCCTGCGCCACCCTCCTCCTGTTCCATCACGTGTGCTGCTGCTGGGTTAGCGTTACCGGTCCCTTTTCCTGGAACCTCTTATATGTATTACATTTATGACTGCATGCCGACAAAAAGCATGTTACCTGTGCAAAGAAAACAGACATGTCCCGCATTTAAAAGACAGTTTTCCCTTTGAAACTTTAAAATCGATTTTCTCAAAAACTATAAGCTCTTTTTGCTAATTTTTTTTTTCTCTTGTACCCACTCCCAAGGTGCACATACCCTGTAAATTTGGGGTATGTAGCATATAAGGAGGCTTTACAAAGCACAAAAGTTCGGGTCCCCATTGACTTCCATTATGTTCGGAGTTCGGCCATGTTCGGCCCGAACCCGAACATCTAGATGTTCGCCCAACACTACACGTGACCCGTTCGGCCAATCACAGCGCTAGCCGAACGTTCGGGTAACGTTCGGCCATGCGCTCTTAGTTCGGCCATATGGCCGAACAGTTTGGCCGAACACCGTCAGGTGTTCGGCCGAACCCAAACATCACCCGAACAGGGTGATGTTCTGCAGAACCCGAACAGTGGCGAACACTGTTCGCCCAACACTATCAGTCACTGGGTGACTAGGGCCCAAACTCAGAAAGGTGGCGGAGCCACAAACAGCCAATAAGATTTGTTTATTTTTCAATGGGAATATACAAAGTATTGATACCAAGGACCCCAAAGCTGATAAACTTGATAATTGAGTGACTGTATGTCAAGGTTAGAAAAAGGGGTCGGTGCCAACAACTACATTTTTAACATGGCAGGGTTCCCAAACTTTACACAATTGGCCACTAGGAGACTGGGATGAATATTCAGAAATGTGGGTGGAGCCTAAAACAGCCAATCAAAATGTACCTATTGATTTTCAAGGGGACTATTCACATTGCTACCATTCTTACACTGTTGATGGCAGAGGGTTCAAACCTGATACAGTCAGTCATTGGGTGACTGGGGTCCAAATTCACTAAAGGGGTGGAGCCACAAACAGCCTATCAGATTTGTTAGATTGATTTCAGCCATTCTGTTATTGGCAGGGTTCTCAAACGTGACACAGTTGGCCACTGGGTGACTGGGACTAATATTCAGGAAAGTGGGTGGAGCCTACAGCAGCCAATCAAAATTCACCTTTTGATTTTCAAGGGG
Source organism: Hyperolius riggenbachi (assembly GCF_040937935.1). Classification (NCBI taxonomy): domain Eukaryota; kingdom Metazoa; phylum Chordata; class Amphibia; order Anura; family Hyperoliidae; genus Hyperolius; species Hyperolius riggenbachi. Next base: position 381,971,027 of record NC_090651.1, read on the forward strand.
AATATTGCAACTGCAACCATTCTTACACTGTTAATGGCAGAGGCCTCAAACCTGCTACAGTCGGTCGTCAAGTGTCTGGGGTTCAAATTCAGTAAAGGGGCGGAGCCAAAAACAGCCAGATTTATTTGCTGGATAAACTGCTTCCATCACCACAATTTTGATGCCAGGAACCCAAAAGCTCACAAACTTGGTCATTGTGTAGTGACTGTGTGTCCAGGTTACAAAAAGTGGGAGGAGTTAAAACAGATTTTTCTGGGAAATTGTAAACTGCAGCCCTTCTTCACTGTTAATGGAAGGGTTCTCAAACTTAGCATAGCTGCTTACTGGGTGACTGGGATTAATGTTCAGAAAAGTGGGTGGAACCTAAAAATGCCAATCAAAAATCACATGTCGCTTTTCAAGGAGAAAATTACAATTGCTGCCATTCTTGCACTGTTAATGGCACAAGCCTCAGACCTGGTACAGTTGGTCATTGGGTCACAGGGGATCAAATTCAGAAAAGGGGACAGAGCCACAAACAGTGAATCAGATTGGTTTCATTTCATGGGAAAATACAAATTATTGATGCCAAGGACCCCAAAGCTCACAAACTTGGTCATGCCAAAAACAAATTTCACTGGGAAAGTGTAAACTGCAGCCCTTCTTAAACTGTTTATGGCAGGGTTCCCAAACTTTGCCCAGATGGTCACTGAGTGACTGAGATTAATATTCAGGGAAGTGGGTGGAACCTATAATAGCCAATCAAAATTCACCTGTTGATTTTCAAGTGGATAATTTCAATTGCTGCCATTTTTCCACTGTTAATAGCAGATGCCTCAAACCTGCTACAGTTGGTCATTGGGTGACTGGGGTTTAAATGCTGGAGAGGGGGTGAAGCCACAAACAGCCAATCTGATTTGTTTAATTTCTATTGGAATATACAAATTATTGATGCCAAGGACCCCAAAGCTCACAAACTTGGTAATTGAGTGTTTGTCCGTTAGGGTTATAAAGTGGCCGGAGCTAACACCAGCCAAATACATACACGGGCAATGCCGGGTCATCAATGGGAGGAGACAAATACAAATTTCACTGGGAAAATGTAAACTGCAGCTATTCTTACACTGTTAATGGCAGGGTTTTTAAACTTTGCACAGTTGGTCACTGGGTGACTGGGATTAATATTCAGAAAAGTGGGTGGAGCCTACAAAATTAGGCTTCACCTATTGCTTTTCAATGGGAATATTTAATTGCTACCATTCTTGCACTGTTAATGGCACAGGCCTCAAACCTGGTACAGTTGGTTATTGGGTGACTGGGGTTCAAATTCAGAAAAGGGTGTGGAGCCACAAACAGCCAATCAGATTTTTTCATTTCAATGCAAATTATTGATACCAAAGACCGCAAAGCTCACAAACTTGGTCAGTGAGTAATTGTGTGTTAAGGCTAGAAAAATTATGCAGAGTCAACACCAGCCAAATACATACCCGGGCAACGCCGGGCAATCAGCTAGTACTGAATATAAATGCCACCAGATAAACGATGAGAATACAATAGCCAATTACAGCGACAAGTGGTCCACTGATGCTTGATATAGATGATAAGATGGATTCCTGTTGCGACTGGACAGTGAATTAAGCCTAATGACCGTGTTCAAATCTTATTATCTATGCTGAAATGCAAAAGGACAGCATTCATCTTGCAGTTATACTGACAGTGAATACTGACAGTGAGTCAACCATATATTTTGCTGTTATACTGATATTGAATACCAACAGTGAACCATTTGTTTATGGCTGTTTAAAAGCCTGTCATCTGAGTTGAAATGCAAAAAGGACAGTTTCCAGCTTGCTGTTATCTGTGCATAGCTTTCAAATTGATGAATGTACTACTTATGCGTTTGATGAAAGACGCATGCTTGCATACTTGGAGAAACTGTATTTATATGACCTAAGGGGGAAGATTGCCATCTGTGTTGAAATACAAAAGGACAGTTTCCGGCTTGCTGTTATCTGTGCAAAGCTCTCAAATTGACGCATGTTTGCTTACTAGGAGAAACTGTATCTATATGACCTAAGGGTAAAGATTGCAGCATATAGCTTGGATGTTATTGGACAATATGTGAGATGAATCTCAATGATTTGAAGCATGTTATTTAAAGTGGTACCACGTCCTTTTTCTCTCTTTTTTGTGCGCATGCACTTTTTTGCCTTACTATAACAACATTAGCAGTCCAGCTATAGGTAGCTATACAGTTTACAGTGTAGCTAAGGTTAGATGTAGTCCAGCAATATTTTGGGCTTTCCTACCTTGCCTAGTGTAACTATAGTGGTCCCACACTTGTTTTTGATTGGTAGCTAATCGGTGTCCGCCTACATTTCGATCACATTGGTCTCTATAATTTTTGTATTGTTACCTCTGTGAGTGTGTATCATTCTCTTTTTTACCTGGCTACAGGGATTAATGATACTGTGGTCCGAAATACCTCACATACTTAACCTCCTTGCCGGTTATCCCGAGCTCAGCTCGGGGTAACCTGCGCAGGAGGATTTCTCAGGCCCCGCTGGGCCGATTTGCATAATTTTTTCCCCTACACGCAGCTAGCACTTTGCTAGCTGCATGTGGTACGCGATCGCCGCCGCCACCCGCCGATTCACCGCTACCTGCCGTGCCGAAAAGCCCCCCCCCCCCGCCCCAGACCCCTGCGCAGCCTGGCCAATCAGGGCCAGGCAGCGCTGAGGGGTGGATCGGGATTCGGCGACGTCATCCCGCCCCGTCGCCATGGCGACCGGGGAAGCCCTGCAGGAAATCCCGTTCTGAACAGGATTTCCTGCTTACTCTGATCGCCGAAGGCGATCGGAGTGGGTGGGGGGATGCCGCCGCTCAGTGGCTATCATGTAGCGAGCCCTGGGCTCGCTACATGATTTAAAAAAAAAATATAAAAAAAGTTCTGCGCTGCCTCCTTGCCGGTGGGAATTAGACCAGCAAGGAGGTTAATTAGAGGGACATGAATGTACCAATATAGGTCTATTTATGGCTGGGTTTTAATGGGTTAAAGAGAACCCGAGGTGTGTTTAAAGAATGTTATCTGCATACAGAAGCTGGAACTGCCTATACAGCCCAGCCTCTGTTGCTATCCCAAACCCCACTAAGGTCCCCCTGCACTCTGCAATCCCTAATAAATCACAGCCGTGCTGTGAGGCTGTGTTTACATCTGTAGTGTCAGTCTCAGCTGCTCCCCTGCCTCCTGCATAGCTCTGGTCCCTGCCCCCGTCCCTTCCCTCCAATCAGCAGGGAGGGAAGGGATGCAGGCGGGGACTGGAGTTCTGCAGGAGGCGGGGAGAGCAGCAGACTGACACTATAGAGATAAACACAGCCAGCTCTGACAAGCTGTTTGTCAGCAGCGTGGCTGTGATTTATGAGGGATTGCAGAGTGCAGGGGGACCTTAGGGTGGTTTGGGATAGCAACAGAGGCTGGGCTGTATAGGCAGATCCAGCCTCTGTATGCAGATAATATTCTTCAAACCCACCTCGGGTTCTCTATAAGGGGTGGGGTTTTGGTCGATGATAGCAATCGCTTGAGTTGTGCAAATTGACAATTTATAGATATTCTATTCAATAAAGATTTTCCTATTTTTTGAACTAATATTTTGCAGTTCATGGACTGTCATTTTTGAATTGGTAGTGTGCAGTAATATGCTGGTCTGTGGCCGTGTGTGTGTTTTTTGATGGTGCTGTACACAAGAGCCTGCTGCACACTGAATAGGGACTGTCTACAAATCTTTGCCTGCAAAGCTTTGCATGACTCCTTATCAGTGGCTGAGCAGTTGCCGTCATTAGAACAATTGGGCAGAGAGCAGAACGTTTTTTTCACTCCATGTCCTTAGTTGTCAGTCTCTCAGGACAGGGCTCCTCTGCAGCTGCATCCCTTGCAGGGTCTATTGTTACGCCCATGTGTTGAAGTTCAAATATTTATTTAGCAGGTAATTGCCAAATTTGTATGTCCTCTGCCCCATACCCCATACAGAAGCTGAAATTCATATATTTATTTGTCATGTGACAAGCCGACGGTGTGTAACATGATGCTGCTGTGGCCATGGAAACCTGACGCTGGATTAGGTGAGTTAACCCTCTACCTTAACCTCCCTGGCATTATGATTATTTCCAGATTTAGGATCTAAAAGACATGAAACTTTTTCACAAGCTTTTAGACCCTTAAAAAAAATACCACAGAGAGATCTGCAGCCGCTCCTGCATATAACTCACTCAGGTACGGGATTTCTGCTCTGAGCTGCAGATTTACATCCCGAGCCTGACTCAGGATTACTGCTAAGGAGGTGTACCTTCTCAACTCTGCAGGGAGAGAGAAAAAGAGGAGAGAAATGCAGTCTGCAGCCTGCGGCCCGGGTCGAGCAAAGTTTGCCCAGCCCTGATCTAGAGGCTTCCCTCTCCTTAGGTAAGTATGTGTTTTTGTACTCGAAGTTAGTCTTGGGGTTATATTAACGTCAAACTTCAACTGCTATAAGTTTTTAAAAGAAACTTGAGTGGAGTGCATTAAAACAGTGCGCTGTAATGAATAGCGGAGATGCCGCAGCGCGGTCTGGCAGGGGGGCGGCTGTCTCCGCGTTCAGACCGGCGGTTTCCACACAGCAACATGTGTCTGGTTTGCCTGGACCTTCTAGTGCACACAGATGGAGAGCTACGCGCGCGTGCGCCAGGATACAGGACCTTTATGCCAGCAGGAGAGGTATCAGCTGATCCCAGTGGAACTCCTGATTGGCTGAGTGGCTGGGGGCGGCACTGCACAGCGCTGTAGTATATATAGATCTTGCATGTCAGTTGCTGGTTGTCTCCTGTTGCGAATACTAACGTGTGAGCACTCAGACCTCAGTCAGATCCTACAGTGTGTTAGAACCAGTTTCAACACTTAGCCAGATTCTGCTCTTGATGCTTACTTTGTCATTACGGTGTTATACTTTAGATCAGTTCCGGGGTGTTGAGACCAAGGACCTCACATCCAAGCATAGGATTGCTGTGTTATTACTGTGTTATACTTTAGACCAGTTCCAGGGTGTTGAGACCAAGGACCTCACACCCAAGCATAGGATACTGTGTTATTCTTTAGACTAGTTCCCGGGTGTCGAGACCAAGGACCTCACACCTCAGACTAGGATTGTGCTTATATCTGTTATGACCTCTGGCTCTGTTGACCTCTCTCTTGCTTTCTGATTCGGTACCTGTGCCTATCTGTCTACCAGTTGCCAACCTTGCCTGTACCCGGTTACCGAATCAGCCTCCTGTCTCTGTACCTTATCTGCTCGTGTGTTGCCGACCTGGCCTGTCTGACCCTTCTGGCTGTCACTCATCCCTCGAGTGGTCAGTCTGTCTGTACTACCCGTGACACTAATCCACCAGGTGTCAGTTAGCTGCAAGGACCTCCTGCTCCTAAGAGACTCCTTCTTGCAGTTCAGTCAGTGGCCTCTATCCCATAGGAGTCCACTGGCTGCAGTACAGTCTGATTCCAAAATTCATCTGGGAATCCTTGGCTGCAGTACAGTCTGATTCCCAGTCCATCAGGGAATCACTGGCTGCAAGATTATCTCCATCCACCTCTTAAAGAGATAGTTCCTGCACAGCCAGAGGCCACCTGCTCCTCAGGTGATCACTGGCTGTAGTAGTATCTGTGCCTCCTGCTCCACGGGAGATAGCCTACAGTTGCACCAAGCACTTACACTTCATTAGGTGTCCAGAGGTTAGTCATACTTGTATTATTGGTGATTCTGCAGATCATCCATAATCAGGTATACATCTGTATTGTTGGTGATACTGCAGATCATCAATAATCAGATACTCTCTGTGTGCTGACACCCATCGTTACATGCGCAGCTCAAAAATTCAACTCAATTGACAGGTCTCCACAAGCGAAGAAGTAACACGCAATGCTCCTTTTGCAACCCTACAGCTTTTTTGGTCTACTGCAATGACACATTCATTTTCATGGGGTTGGGGATCCCATTCCACTCGTATCTGGGAACGCTGGCTCCACATATGGTACATTTTGGAGTTATTACTCCCATTTCAGTGAATAGCTGACAGCAATGCAAAACAACTATCCTAGTGAAGCATATGGAGAGGATCAGTGAAAGATTAGGTAAACACCATAATTAAAACTGTATACCCTCGAATATAAGTCGACCTCGTGTATAAGTTGAGTCCAATATTTGACCCTCTTAAGCTGGAGTTTTTCTATTGACTCAAGTATAAGTCTACCCCACAAAGTTAATGGCTGCACTTGTGGTCCAGTAATAATAAACAGCTGCACTTGTGGACCAGGAGAGGTTAATGACTGTACTGCATACAGTATTGCAGCCACTAACCCCTCCTGTCCCTTAAAGCGGAATATAACCCAGCATTTCAACTTTGCTCTAAAACATTATTCACAGCATATTATATGCAACCAGCATTTTTTTTAACTAGACCAGCATTGGAAGGGTTACACACAGAGCTTTAAAGTTCCATGGAGAAAAATGCAGACGCATCCGAAGTTTAGATAAACACAGTTTAAGTAAACACAATGTAACAAGTGTGGAATGTGACACACACTCTCTGACTGTGCAGGAGCTGGAGGACAGCCAGAGAGTGTGTAACATTCACCACTTGTTACATTGTGTTTACTTAAATGTATCTATCTAAACGTCGGATGCGTCTGCATTTCTCTCCACGGAACTTTAAAGCTCTGTGTGTAACCCTTCCAATGCTGGTCTAGTAAAAAAAAATGCTGGTTGTATATAATATGCTGTAAATAATGTTTTAGAGCAGAGTTGAAATGCTGCGTTATATTACGCTTTAAGTGCAGCTAATAACTCCTCCAGGTCTCCAAGTTCAGCAATGGTTCACCCCCCATCCTGCAGCATAGTATTTTCCCCCTGCCCCTTTCCTTGTTAATTGTTGTGGCCAGGACTTTCAGACCTGTGCTTTCTTGCCATTTCCTTTATCAAAAATGTGTCACTTACCACTGGGTAAATTGCTGCAAATGGGAATGTCAGTGATTGTACACACATTTACTCAATGCTGCCGGTGGCTCCATGTATAAGTCGACGCTAGTACGTTTATTTAGTGAGTCAGACCTACATTTTTAGACTTATAGTCGAGTATATACTGTAATAGTGCAGATAGCTAAACGGCATGAAATATTTAGAGAGGACTTAAAGAGACTCTGAAGCGAGAATAAATCTCGCTTCAGAGCTCAAAGTTAGCAGGGGCACGTGCAACACTTGGTCGCCGACTTGGTCGCTCCTGGAGGCAGGGCTAACCGCCGCAGTCCTGCCTCCAGTCGCGTCTATCAGCGGCGCATCGCCGCCTCTCCCCCACCCCTCTCAGTGAAGGAAGACTGAGAGGGGCGGGGGAGAGGCGGAGATACGCGGCTGACAGATGCGCGTGGGGCAGGGCTGCGGCGGTTAGCCCTGCCCCAACCAGGAAGCGATCCCCCGCTGCACCGAGGGGATTTGGGGGATCAGGGACCCCCGTTAAGCTGCGGGATAGCGGCAGTTTAGCAGGGGCACACATGCCCCTGCTATTTATGAGGTTTTAGACTCTCTTTAATACACAACGTTTTAGGCAAATTTAAAATATTCTTTAAAATAAAAAAAGTATCCCTTACACACTGGTACTTGAGGCGTGCACCCGTCTTCACTGCAACAGGTGATACTATATGCAACTTTCAATCCCGGAGTGGTAATGCTCTCTCTTGTACCGCATTCCTCCTTACTTGGCAGGCAGGTCTTGTGTAGAAAAACTTCTGATGTTCCATCATCTGTAAAAAGGAAGGAAAATGAAATGTTATTTTTTATTTATTATTAATTTTTAAGCACTTATAAGCAGAACACTTTCTGGAAAAAATATAATTTCTACGGAGACAAGCAGAAGTTTTCTTTATCTGCACTAAGCATTGTAAGGGTCGGTTCACACGTGATGCAAGTCTAAACTGCGTTAAACAACGGCCATGGCGTTCAAATAAGTGGACAGATAACAGCATGATCCTTTTCCGTCGTTTGCACAAACGCTGCGCTCAATCCTGTCTTTTCCCATCATCCTGGGTGCTACATGTAGCATCCAGAACTGGCTAACTGTGGTGCGTCTGTGTCCCCCTGTGGGAAGGTCAAAAGGCAATGATGGGAATTGCTATCGAAGGTTGCCAAATGCTTTTCTTTTTGCTAGCAGAAAAGCATTTGACTGAGATGCTGGGTGGCTGCTTCAGATGCTCATCTGAACCAGCCCTTTAACCATTTCAGCCCACGGGGATTTTTCACCTTATGCATGTCAGAATCCGCTCTGCTGGTCTCGATTCTCTGGGCTGTGTTGTTTCCTATGCAGCTAGCATAGTTCAGTCCAGGGAAAAGAGACCTTTCTGTCAGTTTGAAAGGCTGACTGATTTGCATCCACTTGTCATGCAAATTGCTTGTATGCTTCCTTTGAGAATTTCTAGTACAAATGTCACTTCCTCCCAGAATTCCTCGCTCGACATAGTTTCTGATTAGGGAAACGTACCTTGGAGCCTCAGCCTTTTTTTGTATCTTGTGGCGAATATTCTAGTGTAGTTATTATTGGGGAGTGCACTTTGCATTTCCTATAGTGCAGTCAGGTTCTGTTTTATTTATACTGTTTATTCCTGTTCTGTCTTGTCCTGTCCTGTCACCTGCGGTGGTTGACAGTGAATCATTTGGTCTCACTCCTAGATCGCATTCACCCTAGCGGTAGAGGCGGTGGATCTCCCTTGTCTGTATCTTGGAGTATAACCTTAGCTGCGGTTGCTACTGGTTACTCCTTCAGTCTGTCTTGTCTAGCACGAACGCTTGCTGTTGTCTGGGGTGAGGCAACCGATTAGCAAGCGTTTGCGTTATTTGTCTGTCGTCATTTTTTGTGTTCAACTGTTAGTCAGGGTTGGTACGTTTTGACACTGTTGCACTTAACGTGCGGTGGCTGTACTGTTAACGCGCTTGTCTCGGTTACGCATATTGTGCGGGGCCCGCGTTTAGCTAGTTCTTTTGTTATTTTCCTTGGCATTCAGATTGTGGTTATTTGCTGTGTCTTCTTCACTCAATTCATGCTCTGTCTTTGCTCAGTCTTGTGTTGCTGATAACAATTGCCTTTCTTGCGATTAGCTTTCTCACTCTGGCTTGCTATGATGTGATATGTCTACCGTCGCGGGGTCGCGACTAGATTGGTAGACATTCATATTGTCTGTCCCTGTTTTTGCTTTCTTCTGAGTTGTTACTTTATATTGCTCAGTGTTGCTCAATCGTGCAATTTCAATCTGGCATCTGTGGCGGTACAGAGGACTTGTTCCTTGTGCTCCACAGCTCCATCTGCTGGTTGGAATTCTCCTCTATAAATCTATACTGGGTGCTTTGCTTCTGTGACTGCGGCGATTTCCTTCTGCTTCAGCGCACATGGTGTGCGCTAACTGGAAATCGCCTGCAGATCATTACAATGCATCAGAGCAATTTTCCCCTCCCATTCATTCGGTAATAACGTTATCACTACTTATCACAATTTATTGATCTATATCTTGTTTTTTCCACCACTAATTAGGCTTTATTTTGGTGGTACATTTTGCTAAGAATTATTTTTTTATAAATGCATTTTAACAGGATTAATAAGAAAAACATTGAAAAAAATTCATGATTTCTCCGTTTTTGGCCATTATAGCTTTAAAATAATCCACGCTACCATAATTAAAACCTATGTATTTTATTTGCCCGTTTGTCTCAGTTATGACACCATTAAAATTCTGTCCCTATCACAATGTATGGCGCCAATATTTTATTTGGAAATAAAGGTGCATTTTTTTCCGTTTTGTGTCAATCACTATTTGCAAGCTTATAATTAAAAAAAAATGTTTGTAGTCTACCCCCTTCACATGCAGATTTAAAAAGTTCAGACCCTTAGGTAACTATCTATGTCTTTTTTTTTTTTAATTATAATATTTTTTTTCCATAAAAAAATTATTTGGGTAACATTTGGTGTGGGAAATAAACAGTTCATTTTTAATGTTAAGATGGCCACTTTGAATTTTTTTTCCCTCCTGTTGGTTCTCGCTAAGTGGAAGCACGAGGGGGATGCGGACATTTTTCCGAGCAGAAGGACTGAAGCCTCTTGTAAGAGCGCTTCGGTTTTTCTGCTGGGGAGACGGATCGGTGATCGGGAACCATGTTCCCGTTCACTGATCCCAGGGCAACCGGGGGACACCACGGGGGCGCGCCTGGGATCACGCACCGGAGCACGCCGAAGCGCGGCACCGCAGCAGAGCAGACACCCGGACGTGAGCATCACGTCTAGGCTGCAGAAATAGTTAATAAGTCATCTTTTTTTTTTTTTTTACCAATGCTGGCCACACACACAAACACACACATACCATATTTACTCATCTTGAGATCCTGGGGCATTTGTTCTCCAGTTCCTCCTAAGGGCCTTTGTTCTTCTATTCCTCCAAAAGTGTGATGACCCTCGACATTATAGTAGAATTTCCCCCTTCCAAAGTTTCCTCCTCTATTCTTGTGGCCAATGACTACTTAACGATTAGTGTTGGGAGTAATGACTCATAATTTATAGCAAGTTGTGATTATGACCCTTAATTATACACTACAACATTTTAGTCATAGCTCATAAATAATCCTTCACAATTATAAATTATGACTTTGAGTCCAATTATAATTACATTCGTAATTCTGGAAATGAGTCATAATTCCGATTACCAGTACATTACAGAAGTGTTTTTTAATTTAATTTTTGTTACTTTTAGACCAATCAGAATATCACTAGCAACCAATAGGAATGAGCTAAACTCTGGGCCCACCCCTCTATATACAAGGCGGATGGAATTTTGGGCTAACGCTTTGCAGTGACTCAGTACTGTGTGGAGAAGTTGTGTTGGAGAGAGCAGTGCTGTTTATTTACAATTTGCGATTACTTGAAGACTAATTGTACCTGTAAACATTAGCTTTGTGATTCAGTTAGAGAGTTAGCTCATTGCACTAGTGTAATAAAGTGATAGTGTGTAGTCAGTTGCAGTTTTGAGACAGGGATTTCCTATATTAGCATAGTAGTACTAGTAGTTAGGGATGGGGGGGCTTAGTTTTTCACTGAGATAGCTTCGTTAATCTCACTGTAAGGCTTGCAAGGCTATGTTCACTATCAGTCTCTATGCCCCAATCTATTGCTGTGACTCTGAGCCCAGCCCACGGTCTTCACCTATAGACAAGCCCTTGCGTGAACAGGACACTAGATTTGTCTCCTGACTACAGTTACCCCCAGGTCTTAATGTGCAAGGCATACCTACTGAAGTAGAGTGACAATAACCCACCAGAGTCCCACTGGAGCTATTATCACACAGTTCAAGTTCAAAGGATGTAAGTACGGGATTAGTGCTGCTCAGATATTCCTTTTCAAAATTCGGACCCAATTCGGAACCGGATACCCAGATATCCGATCTGGGTCGGATATCCGATTTCAAAATTTTCCAATCCAAATCCGATTCGGATATCCGACCTCAGCATCCGGGGTATCTGGCCGGATTCGGATATCTGGATAGAAAAACCGTAACTGGCCTTTAAATTGCTTTAAAAATGTTTTTTTTTGTGTAAATGAGGCATGTAGCATCCTTATTCTTTAAAGGGAAACACTAATTGATGATGTGGGAACTTAACATTCCCTACCCCCCCCCCCAAAAAATGGCTGTCAATTAACATCAGGCCTAGGTTACAGACAGCGGTCGTGCAGCCCACATTGTGTCCAAAGTCCAACCGCACAACTGGGACATGAAAGTTTTCAGCCAAGACACCTCCAAAAAATTACGCAGCAATTGTGTTTTGGGTTAAATATAGGTGGTATCAGTGGCCTGTGGCACCCTGGCGGTGGGAGCTGGCAGCAGGAGCAGGGCAATGCAGCAGCAGCAGTAGCATGTGTAACGTGTGCCAGGAGCATGCCGGATGTGTCACGTGGCACTTGGCACGTGGCACTTGACACGTGGCACGTGGCATGTGTCACGTGGCACTTGGCATGTGCCATGTGCCAAGTGCCATGTGCCACATGCCAAGTGCCACGTGACACGTGCCACGTGCCAAGTGACACGTGCCAAGTACCACGTGCCAAGTGCCAATGGCCATGTGCCAAGTGCCACGTGCCGAGTGACAGTCAGACAGCAGAGGAGAAGACACTAAATGTGTCACTCTGGCACTGCTCAGCAGCACAGTAGTTCTGTAGTAAGCTAACACAGTAGTACTACTACTCTAACAACTACTAGCACTGACTGCAGTACTACAGTACTAACTACACAATAACACAGTAATCCTATCCCCTAATCCCTAACCTATACCTATACTGTAGCTAGCTAAGGCTAATAGCTGGCCAGCAGGCAGCAGCTGGCCTGATCTGTGCACAGCACACACACAGATACAAAGCAGCCAGCTGCAGCAGCCCTGCAGCACAGCACTCACTCTGACTGTCACACAATGAAATCAAGCTAATTAACAATACAACAATAGTTTAGTTTATAGTGAAGGGGTTAATCACTGAACAGCTTTAGGTTTATCACTGTATACAGCACTGCTAGGCCAGCAGCACTGCAGCATGTCTCTCAGTGACTGAGCAGTCAAACAGGATGAGTTTTCTCATCATGGCACCCAAAGGGGGGCTGGCCAGGGTTCCCTTCTGTGATTGGGTGCCAGGGCTTAGACTGGGAGCCCTCTGATTGGCTCAATGAGGTCAGGTGGGGCTGGCTAAGGTTCCCTTCTGTGATTGGTTGCTAGGGCTTCTGCTGGGAGCCCTCTGATTGGCTCAATGATGTCATCTCCTTAGTTACAGTATTCGGATCCGGATATCCGCCGGATATCTGGGGTATGCAACCAAATATCTGGATTTGGGCCCAGGTATCCGGAATCCGAATCCAGTCAGTTAGCTGAAAAAAGTTTGGATATCCGGGTTACCCCGGATTAGTTAGTCAGCTGACAATTGTTTACCTCTGCGAAGGGCCTACTGGGAAAGCACCCACCGCCTATCAGAATGTGTGGCCTGTGTTCCCGAAGCTGCGTCATCAGTGGGGAACAAGCGCTGAGACCTGGTAACAGTCTCAACCCGGTTCTCGGCTTTACCATGAGTAACCATATGTAACGTAACTAAGTTTTTTACACTCAGTAATATTATACACTAGCTGGACGCCCGGCGTTGCCCGGGTATGTATTTGGCTAGTGTTGGCTCTGCCCACTTTTCCTAACCCTAACACACAATTACTTAATGACCAAGTATGTGAGCTTTGCGGTCTTTGGCATCAATAATTTGCAATGAAATAAAATGAATCTGATTGGCTGTGGCTCCACCCCTTTTCTGAATTTGAACCCCAATCACCCAATGGCCAACTGTACCAGGTACAGATGATTAACAGTGCAATAATGGCAGCAATTAAATATTCCCCTTAAAAATTTTCTGAATATTAATCCCAGTCACCCAGTGACCAACTGTGCAAAGTTTGCGAACCCTACCATTAGCAGTGTAAGAATGGCTGCAGTTTACATTTGCACAATGAAATTTGTATTTTTCTCCACCCACTTATTTCCTAACATTGTTCAGGTATGTATTTGGCTGGTGTTGGCTCCACCTACTATTTCTAACCCTAACACACAATTACTCAATAACCAAGTTTGTGAGCTTTGAGTTTTTTGGCATCAATAATTTGCATTGAGATTAAACAAATCTGATTGGCTGTTTGTGGCTCCACCCCTTTGTCTGAATTTTAACCCCAGTCACCCAATGACCAACTGTACCAGGTTTAAGGCTTGTGCCATTAACAGTGCAAGAATGGTAGCAATTACATATTCCTCTTGAAAATCAATAGGTGAATTTTGATTGGCTTTTGTAGGCTCCACCCACTTCTCTGAATATTAATCCCAGTCACCCAGTGACCAATTGTGCAAAGTTTGAGAACCCTACCATTAAAAGTGTAAGAATTGCTGCAGTTTACATTTTCTCAGTGAAATTTGCATTTGTCTCCGCCTACTGATGACCCGGCATTTCCCGATTATGTATTTTGCAGGTGCTGGCTGCGCCCACTTTTCCTAACCCTAACATACAATTAATCAATTACTCAATGACCAAGTTTGTGAGCTTTGCGGTCTTTGGCATCAATAACCTGCATTAAAATGAAAACAACTCATATTGGCTGTTTGTGGCTCCACCCCCTTTTATAAATTTAAACTCCAGTCACCCAATGATCAACTGTACCAGGTTTGAGCCTTTAACAGTGCAAGAATGGCAGCAATGAAATATTCCCCTGAAAATCAATAGGTAATTTTTGATTGCCTTTTGTAGGTTTCACCCACTTTTCTGAATATTAACCCCAGTCACCCAGTAACCAACTGTGCAAAGTTTGAGAACCCTACCATTAACAGTGTAAGAATGACTGCTGTTTACATTTTCCCAGTAAAATTTGTATTTGTCTCCGCCCACTTATGACTCGGCGTTGCCCGCTTATGTATTTGGCTGGTGTTGGCTGTGCCCGTTTTTCTAACCCTAACGCACAATTAATCAATTACTCAATTACCAAGTTTGTAAGCTTTGTGGTGTTTGGCATCAATAATTTGCATTGGAATATAACAAATCTAAGTGGCTGTTTGTGGCTCCACCCCCTTTCTGAAATTGAACCCTAGTCACCCAATGATCAACTGTACCAGGTTTGAGGCTTGTGCCATTAACAGTCCAAAAATGGCAGCAATGTAAATATACCCCTTGAAAATCAATAGGTTAATTTTGATTGGCTTTTATAGACTCCACCCACTTTTCTGAATAACAATCCCAGTCACCCAATGACCAACTGTGCAAAGTTTGAGAACCCTACCATTAACAGTGTAAGAATGGCTGCTGTTTACATTTTGCCAGTAAAATGTGTATTTGTCTCCGCCCACTTATGACCCAGCATTGCCCATTTATGTATTTGGCTGGTGTTGGCTGTGCCTGCTTTTCTAACCCTAACACACAATTAATCAATTACCAAGTTTGTGATCTTTGCGGTGTTTGGCATCAATAATTTGCATTGAAATGAAACAAATTTAATTGGCTATCTGTGGCTCCACCCCCTTTCTGAAATTGAACCCTAGTCACCCAATGATCAACTGTACCAGGTTTGAGGCTTGTGCCATTAACAGTGCAAGAATGGCAGCAATGTAAATATTCCCCTTGAAAATCAATAGGTTAATTTTGATTGGCTTTTATAGACTCCACCCACCTTTCTGAATATTAATCCCAGACACCCAGCGACCAACTGTGCAAAGTTTGAGAACCCTTCCATTAACAGTGTAAGAATGGCTGCAGTTTACATTTTCCAGTGAAAGTTGTATTTGTCTCCGCCCCCTTTTTGGTTAGGGAAATAAAAAGTATCCTATACTTTATTCCAGGTAATGTACTATGTGTGTGCCAAATTTCATTCAAATCCGTTCAGCCGTTTTTGTGTGATCGAGTAACAAACATCCAAACATCCAAACATCCAAACATCCAAACATCCAAACTTTCCCATTTATTATATTAGTAGAATGCAAAAGTTTGGATGTTTGTTACTCGATCACCCAACAATGCCTGAACGGATTTGAATGAAATTTGGCACACACATAGTACATTACCTGGAATAACATATAGGTTACTTTTCGTACACATAATCGGGCGGAGCCAAATACAAATTTCACTGGGAGAATGTAAACTGCAGACATTCTTACACTGTTAATGGCAGGGTTCTCAAACTTAGCACAGTTGGTCACTGGGTGACTGGGATTAATATTCAGAAAAGTGGGTGGAGCCTACAAAAGCCAATCAAAATTCACCTATTGATTTTCAAGGGGAATATTTAATTGCTGTCTTTCTTGCACTGTTAATGACACAAGCCTCAAACCTAATACAGTTGGTCATTGGGTGACTGGGGTTCAAATTCAGAAAAGGGGGTGGAGCCACAACCAATGAGATTTTTTTTTTTCATTTTAATGCAAATTATTGATGCCAAAGACTGCAAAGCTCACAAACTAGGTCATTGAGTAATTGAGTAATTGTGTGTTAGGGTTGGAAAAAGTGGGTGGGGCCAACTCCAGCCAAACACATACACAGGCAATGCCGAGCCATCAGCTAGTAGTCTAAAGTTTGCTATTGTTTTAGACAGTTAGTATTACATGTGAAACATGAAAAATTTGAATATTGTGCAGAAGTCCATATATTTCAGAATATCAACTTAAAAGGTGAGACTAAAATGGGGGAGGGGAGGGAGGGAGACACGAGGAGATGTGGTGGTTGGGTTAGCGGAGGATGAACGGGGCAGCAGGGACACACTGGAGACAGAAGGGGACACACCGGGGACATTAGGGGTTGTTTACTACCACAACCATGTGGCAGTATTATGACCAGTCTGCCACCAGTGATTCTTTTTGCATTCATTTTTGAAAAAATGTAAAATTTGACTTTTGAGCACAAATGCCATTGAAAAACATTTTGGCAAATTAGGTTTGGGATTTTTCAATTTTGTTTTTTTTTTTTCATTTTTTAACTAAAATAAACTATTTTCACACTTTTTGTGAAATTTCGCATTGGAAAGAAAATGTTTGCTTTGGCCATATTGCAAAAATACAATGTATTTTCATGATTTTTTTCTCGAAATCGAAAATAGCATTTTCGATGTGATAATTCCCAAGCAGCACTGTCTGTCCTGGATGTTTGCATCGCCGTATGAAAGATATGCCACTTCAAGGTGCAAAGAGGGAAAGTGCCTTTAAAGCTGTGAACTGGAGGCCTCCATTCTCACTTGAAGAACCACCACTGGAGGGACTTTGATAGGTCCAAGCAGTAGCAGACCAGTCAGAGCCATAGTACCACCATCCCGCCTTCAGCTGAACCACTCCATCAGCAGCAGCATCCAGCAGTAAACACAGCCAACCCTCCTCTGTTACCGCCATTGTTCCCTCTGAAATTGAGACTGATGATGCCAGCCAGTCTCATGAGCCTCCTTAGCACTCTTCACAGCTTCCCATGTTTTTTAGCAGCAGTCCTTGATCTGCGAGACTCTTCCTGCGATCAAGGTTCTGCCTTCTACCAACAGGAGCATCCTCAAGCTGAGCGGGATGCTGGCCCGTGGTATGTGTTCCCAGCTCCTGCCATACTCCCTTGTGGAGGAGGAGACCAATATGAAGGAACTGCAACGGCCAGATTTGTACTTTCCCATGCCCAAGGTCCGTCTGCCACCAACCGCCCCCCCCCCCCCCCAATATAATTCTGAACACCCTGACACTACAGTTATGTGTTTACCATGAGTCTTGACCTCAGACTTTGACCTCTGTACTGCTATTTCCATGGCCAGTTTTGATCTTATGCTGGGCATACATGTTTAGATCCGGCGGCTTGATTAGCCGCCGGATCAATTCCCGCTCGTCCCCGTGGACGCTTCCTTATCTTCCGCTCGATTTCCGCTATTGTCCGCCCACGGGTATCGAGCTGTGAATCGGTGCTCGGACATGCCGGAAATTATCAATCGAGCCATTAGCGGCTCGATTGATAAAAAAAAAAAATCTAACTATATGTGCCTAGCATTAGACTTTTTCCCCAACTCTGTCCTAACTACCGTTCGTCCAATCTCCACCAAGGATTTGTCTCTCCCTCTCCATGTTTTAGTGTTTGCCTTTTCATTATTATTGTCTCTGTAGGTGTTAATTCATGGGATGCAACCTGTTAGACCAGGCTTTCTCAACCAGGGTTCCCTGGAACCCCAGGGTTCCTTGAGTACTCTGCAGTGTATTCCTTGGCATGTTCCCCCATGGTGGGGGAAGTATAATAAAGCACACCATAATAGGTGGTACTGTAACAAGAAGCACTAAATGGGGGGCATCAGGAGACACTATAATAAGTAGCAGTGTAATGGGGGTTGTGAAATAAACAGCCACACATACTTTTAAAGACCCTGCCTCCTGCAAAATATATGCAGGAGTTCCTCGAGATCAAAACATTGTTTGCAGGGGTTCCTTGAGATCCAAAAGTTATTCTCAGGGTTCCTTCAGGTTAGAAAGGTTGAAAAAGGCTGTGTTAGACACTTGCAGCAAAGTCCTTTGCTACCTATTAGGGGTAGCGGCCATGTGAAGACCAGTAACTGCATAGACTTTGGACCCTGGAGAGTCTGCAGCTGTCACTTGGCTCAGGATCAACAGTGCCATGAGCGTTGACCATAGTTACATTTAACAGATGAAGGTATTTTGATTCAGGGGAATGACCCAGCTGAGAAAAACAATACATTTCTGGTCTCTCATAGGTATAGAAAATTGCAAAAAGGCTTTAATTTAGGAATTTGTTCGTCAAAAACACACAGACCAACCAATTAAAATCATTTAAAATTGGCCACAGTAGAGCGCTCACTCAATTTCTCACACCTTACACACCAGTACATTCGTACACTCTTTCTGGTACCGGTACCACTAGTCCTTATCTTCAGAGAGGGGGAGAAAGTTTATGTGCAGGTAGATATAATTGAATGAACTTCAGCTTGCAATGCTGCAGTAACGGGTTCAACCGATGTATGGAAAGATCTCACCACAAGCGTTGTATCCTGTCGGGTTCCGTCTCAACTCCGGATTCCGCCATCCACAGGACTGCTGCTGGGCATTTGGATGCTATTCAGATTACCGGTAATGACCCAGCTGCCCTTGTGGATTCAATATCCACCCAGGGGGAAAAGTGGCCACCGTGGTCCAGACAGCTGGAAGATGATATTTGTTTGCCCCTCTGTCTGGACCCAAATTGATGCAGATCGAGTGAGACTGACCTTGATGGATATGTTTTTCTCAGCCTGATAATCTACATAAGCTTGTTACAGAATCTTTGTAAGAAGGACTTTACAAAAGTGTATCAATATAGTATTAATCCTACAGACATTTTTGTAAAGAAAACTCACACTTTAAGCTCATTGCGTATATGGATGCGCAGACCGAGCCTTCCACAACGCACTCAGATATACCACCCATGCAGTTAATCTTTGCTGTCCTAAAGTCTTCGTTCCACTCAAATCCACTCTCTCTGGTACTTAAAATCGTATTACAGAAAATGCACTCTAGAGAAGAGGCTGAAATGACAAGAAAAAGACAAGGTTGAAGCAGTGTTATATGTGCTTTTATCTGTGTTGAAGTGAGATGAACAACATTGCTTACAATGCAAATCCAACTCTGAAGTAGGGTCAGGATCATCAATGTTTAACAGGGCCATTTTTGGACATAAGCAGTCTAGGCAAGAAACTAATAATCTGTAATAGCCACTGCATACCTGTTCAGTGAACCCGCCACTGCATACCTGTTCTGTTCAGTGGACCCGCCACTGTATACCTGTTCAGTGAACCCGCCACTGCATACCTGTTCTGTTCAGTGGACCCGCCACTGTATACCTGTTCAGTGAACCCGCCACTGCATACCTGTTCTGTTCAGTGGACCCGCCACTGTATACCTGTTCAGTGAACCCGCCACTGCATACCTGTTCTGTTCAGTGGACCCGCCACTGTATACCTGTTCAGTGAACCCGCCACTGCATACCTGTTCTGTTCAGTGGACCCGCCACTGTATACCTGTTCAGTGAACCCGCCACTGCATACCTGTTCTGTTCAGTGGACCCGCCACTGTATACCTGTTCAGTGAACCCGCCACTGCATACCTGTTGTGTTCAGTGAACCTGCCACTGCGGTGCGTTACACGGTGAGTTTGGTGTGTCAGTGTGAAGCAGTACCTTAATTACACTACCTGATTGATGTATACACATGCAAGATGTTTTAAAGCACTTTAGGCCTGTCATTTAGCATTCAATGTGATTTCTGCCCTTAAAACGCTGCTTTGCGTCAAATCCAGATTTTTCCCGGGGACTTTTGGCGTGTATCCCACTCCGCCATGCCCCCCTCCAGGTGTTAGACCTCTTGAAACATCTTTTCCATCACTTTTGTGGCCAGCATAATTATTTTTTTTTTCAAAGTTCGCATCCCCATTGAAGTCTATTGCGGTTCGCGAACTTTAACGTGAACCGAACCTTCCGCGGAAGTTCGCGAACCAGGTTCGCGAACCTAAAATCGGAGGTTCGGCCCAACTCTACTGCCAACAGTCTCCGCCCACTTCCTCAGGTCAAATCAAGTGCCACGCTATGTTCAGAGCCAGGAATAGAGTGCCTTTAAAAAGAACATAGCATGGCACTTGATTTGACCTGAGGAAGTGGGCGGATTATTCATTTACATATGAATTTGTCTTCAGTGAGGGAAGCCACCTCAAATTTCATTTATTTTATAGATTTTAATTCATTTTATTATTATTTGCCTTTTCATCCTGTTTGTGCCTTTAATATCCCCCTTTGGCTATCATTCATAAAGCATTTCTGCATGCGTAAATGCTTAAAACAGCTGACTTTACCGACCACTCGGCAAAGTCAGCATTCATAAAGGCTCTTTCCGCATGAAAAAATGACTCTACCGAGCAGAGTGATAAATCACCGCCTTGTGCGGTGATTATCGGTACAAATGTAGCAAAATGTTCATTCATGAAGATCACCGCAAGCGGTGTGAGGTCGGGAAGTACCGCTCCCTCTGATGTGGCGATAACAATGTAAGTGAATGGAGACACACAGACCTCCCAGGCAGCTGCAGCAGAGCGGAACACGGAGAAATGTATCAACTCGGCAGCTTCCGTGTCTCCGCAAGCCTACCGCCTGCCTACCGCCAGCTTAGTTGGGGGACTCTCCGCACTGCTACCACACATAGATACTTTTTTATGAATGCCCACCCAGAAGTCTAAAAATCCGCCAGCGGTGTTTTCTCGCACTGATTCTCTTTACCGACAGCCTGTTCATGAATGATAGCCTTTGTCTCAGGGTAGGGGATACCTTTGGACTCTGTCTATGCATCCCTAGGACCCTTTTTTTCCTTGAATGATGCAACCATTTCTGGCTGACCAGGATCTCCGAGTTTATTGATCTCCACCTGCCTGCAGTGGTTGGTTGCCCCATTGCAAACCTCCCTTTGTGAGTACCCTCTGTATACTATTTATTATTGTATCTATTGAGTGGGATGTAGTGCACCATGTGGGCTCCCTTTGTCTTTGTGTTTGTTTTTGTTGACCTCCACTTAATCGTGAAAATTCCAGACCAGAGGCTGGCAGGAGCGTGGGCCTCCTCATTGGATTACAATATTCCAAATCTCCCTAGCAACAGGAAGAATTTTCCCACAAACCAATGAGAATCCTTCTTGTTGCTAAGTGCTCTCATTGAGCTTTTGCAATCCAATGGGGATTGCCATGCTTCTGCAAGGCACTGACAGTGATGATCCTAATCAGCTAATTATGATTACACAAAATTACACATACATTTTCACAATTACGCCTATACTTTATTACAAATTCGTCATCCAATTAACTTTGTTTAACCTTTTGGGGACCGCCGCTATGAGATCCTACACTGCACTAGGATCTACGCCGCCCACTGTTTCCGCTCCCGACACGATCGTGCGCACCCGAGAGGGGAGATTAAGCTGTCATATGACAGCTGGCATCTCCCCTCAGTGATGAGCAGCCATCGCGTATGGCTGCTGATCACATGATCACTATGATTGCCGGTGGATCGCAGTGATCAATTTGACAGCTGAGGCAGTAGGGGGGAAAGAAGAGGATCTACTCACCTTCCTGCCGTTCCCGCAACGATCGGCGCTCCCCACTGCTTTTGCCGGCATTTCTGCTCATTGTGACGTAAATCCTGAGCCGCGGCTTGATGACGTCATCAAGCCGCCACCCAGGACTTAGCATCAGTATGAGTGGGGATGTTGGAGAGAGTGGTGGTGTCCACAGCGACTCATCGCTGGAGCCTGCAAGGTGAGTAAAGGCTGCTGGTGCAAGGGGGACACCTACAGGGGGGACACAGCCCAGCAAGCCCTAATAGGATCTGGCTGCCTGACTCCTCAAACGCGTGCCCCCATTACCTCCCATCCAAAAGTGCCTGGTCCTTAAGGGGGGGTTAGGCTTCCGGTCCTGAAAGGGTTAAAGAGAACAAGAGACTAAGCACCCACATGTATTTTACCATATACTGTATATCATGGGAAGGAACATGACAGTAAACACCTACTCTGCTCTTTGTTTCATTCTTCACTGCTCAGTTTTCTTGTTATCAGCTCTGATAAAATCTCTGACTGAGCACGAGGATACATAGCAGGAAAGCAGAGCCACAAGGGGGCGGGCTTGGGCTTGAAAAGACTTCACAAGATACTGACTCAGCTATAATCATTCCGGGGCAAAGCTAGACTGAATGTTCAGTCGGGGATTCTTATCAGAGCTGATAACAGGCAGACTGAGCAGTGAAAAATGAAACAAAGAGCAGAATCAGTGTTTACTGTCATGTTCCCATTGATATATATGGTAAAATACATGAGGGTGCTTCATCTCTGGTTCTCTTCAATCATTCATGATTATGCATGAATTTAGGTGTAATTTACATGTAATTTCGTGCCGACTTTGGCAGTGAACAGCAAAGCCCCCATATATGCTATTGCTACCAAAATTGCTACATATGTTAAGGAGAATAGTGGCTACAAGGCAAAAAAAATAATTTTTGTAGTTTTTGAGAAAATCAATTTTAGAAATGCAAAGAGAATCTATTTTTAAACACAGAAAAATGACAGTTTATATACCATTTTTTTAATAAATATATTATATTTATAAAATCGATTTTCTCAAAAATCACAATGTAATTTCCTTAGCATATGTAGCAATTTTGGTAGCAATAACATGCATGGGGGTTTGCTACTCACTGCCGAAGTCAGTACAAAATTATGCGGAAATTACGCCTAGATCCATGCGTAATTACAAACGCTTACAATTACATATGAAATGAATTCAGCTTTTCCCTGAAACTTGACATTACAATTACAATGCGTAATTATGAATTACGATTAGTGATCAGCGTAATGACCTAATTACAATTATGCAAAATTGTGCGTAACTCACGAAATTACGATTTTGGCCGTAATTCATCAGAATTTTGCGTTTAACGCAGAAATGTGCCCGTTCTCGAAAATGTGTTCCAGTCCAGAGCCTCCTGATACATGTATTATTTAAATTATTTTTATTGAATTTTAAAAACAGAAATAACAAACATAGTTGTACATTTGTATTCCATGCTTGGTAAGATATGGTGAGTATACAGAGTGAGATGAATATCTAATACGGAGATCAACTCTAACACAAAAACAAATACAGCATAACCTGTTTTTTCCATTGTGTGGGTTGTTCTGTATAGATTAATGGTAAAAGATCTTTAAAGGGAACCAGAGATGAAGCAAATGTAAAAATAGGAAAAGCTTTTATACATACCTGGGGCTTCATCCAGCCCCATAAGCCTGGATCGCTCCCACGCCGTCGTCCTCCGCTGCCTCTATCGCCAGTACCGGGTCTCGTCACTTCCGGCGGACGCGACCAATTTTCCGCATGCACAGGGACTATGGAGGAGCCCCTGTGCATGCAGAAAATTGGTCGCGTCCGCCGGAAGTGACGCACTACGCGTGCGTCGACTGGCTCGACTGGCCGAAACTATGGGACCCGGTACCGGCGGATAGAGGCAGAGGAGGACGGCGGCGTGGGAGCGATCCAGGCTTATGGGGCTGGAGGAAGCCCCAGGTATGTATAACATTTTTTTACCAACGTCTCTGGTTCTTTTTAAATAGTCTGAACCATAACATAGCCTACTCTTCAATATGAAAATAAAGAGTGAGGCAAACTAAACACAACCTATAAATGAGTTCTATATATGGGCATACATTAAAGAATCTCAGGTATGAACCTCTTCTAAAATTCTCAATGTAAAATGTTGCAGTTATGTGTGGGCGTAGAAGGTACACAATGTTTTACTTATAATGAGAATGTAAAACTGGATAATAGGTGACTATCTTCTTCTGCATTCTTTTACATGGCCACTTCTGGGCGGAATGCAGGAGAGAATTGCGTAATTGCAAGGAGAGCCAGGGCAGTCAATACTGGTCTTCTTTTATCACGCCAGTGCTATTAGCATGTTAACCTCTTCAGGACCATGGTGTTAAACTCCCCAAGTGACCAGGCTATTTTCTGTTTAATTGGCCACTGCAGCTTTAAGGCCAAGCTGCAGGGCCGTACAACTCTGCACACAAGTGACCCCCCCTTTTCTCCCCACCAACAGAGTTCTCTGTTAGTGGGGTCTGATAGCCCCCCCTGTGTTTATTTTTTTTTTAAATAAATATTTATTTGTTTTTTTAAAAAGATATTTATTACTTTTTTTTTTTTTTTAACAAATCCCCTCCCTCCCCCCAGCCGGCCAATCACGGCGATCAGCTGTCATAGGCTTCTGCCACACGGCTGTCCCCAGTACAGCACTGCTGTTAATCGCAGCGCAGTACAAGTAAACACACAGCGGTTTTGCCGTGTAACAGTCTGAAGACTGAAGGTGGAGCTCAGCTCCGCCCACCAAGCAGGAGATGCGCGCGCAGCCTGCGCGCGATCTCCTGCAAAACAGAGCCCCAGGACTTTACGCCAATCGGCATTAGGCGGTCCTGGGGCTGCCGCCGCGGCCACGCGGTCGGCAAGAGGTTAATAGAGAGTCATAACCATCACATAACTGCACAATAGTAGTACCCACTTTTCCCGAACCTTTAATTCACAATAAATGACCTAGTGGACCGATTGGCGCCTTATAGGTGAGTATTCCACCAAGAATAAGGAACTTGGAAGTAGGATGAGTTTTTATTTAATCATAACCTTATATTTGACTCCATTTTTAAATTACTACTCACTGTAGCCTGTAGTTGGGAAATAGGGATTTCTTCTATGGATTTGCCTCCTGATACATTTAAAGTGACAACATATGCAGGAACCTTTGCGTTGACAGATATTGCAAGGCCCAAAACCCAGTGTCTCAGCATGCATGACCACTAAGTGCACCTTTACAAAGAGCACCTGTCTTAGAAGTGGCTGCAGGTAGAGCCTCCTGATACATTTAGTCAAAATCATTTTTATTGAGTTTTTCAATAATAAAAAAAAACACTGCCAACATAAGGCATCTCCAGCATAGATTGTAGACTGTTACATTTAGGATAGATTTTAACAGGTCTATGTAACAATAGGTCTATATAAATAATAACAGCGTTTCATAAACATAATTTGCAATCCAAATATTATCATTAAATATCCTTATAATCCTTATCATGAATATTGATATAATCAGTTGCATTAGTAAACATTTATCAGGTGGATGCCCAATAGCTGTTGTATTTCCGCATAAAGATTGGAGTTAGTTGGTTCTATTAGTTTAGAGTGTGGAGCAGGTCCTGCCGAGTACCCAGCAGTCGCATCCAAAGGTTGTATAGAATTGTATAGAACTAACTCATTGAGAGGTGAGTGAAGCTATATATGTATATCTGTAGTTTACTTCTTGACATGTTTATTATGCAGATGTTGTCTTAGAAATGTCTTGAAAGACCCTATCAATAAACATATGAGTCTGATAGCTACTAGCTAAGTTTAAAGAGGAAAGGTGGCCATACACTGGCCCGATTCGCGGCCGTTTCGACAGCAGATTCGATCCTGGGATCGAATTAGTGTTGGGCGAACATCTAGATGTTCGGGTTCGGGCCGAACAGGCCGAACATGTCCGCGATGTTCGGGTGTTCGACCCGAACTCCGAACATAATGGAAGTCAATGGGGACCCGAACTTTTGTGCTTTGTAAAGCCTCCTTACATGCTACATACCCCAAATTTACAGGGTATGTGCACCTTGGGAGTGGGTACAAGAGGAAAAAAAAATTTAGCAAAAAGAGCTTATAGTTTTTGAGAAAATCGATTTTAAAGTTTCAAAGGGAAAACTGTCTTTTAAATGCGGGAAATGTCTGTTTTCTTTGCACAGGTAACATGCTTTTTGTCGGCATGCAGTCATAAATGTAATACATATAAGAGGTTCCAGGAAAAGGGACCGGTAATGCTAACCCAGCAGCAGCACACGTGATGGAACAGGAGGAGGGTGGCGCAGGAGGAGAAGGCCACGCTTTGAGACACAACAACCCAGGCCTTGCATGAGGACAAGAAGCGTGCGGATAGCATGCTTTGTACCACCATGCAGTCATAAATGTAATAAAGATAAGTGGTTCAATAAACAGGGACCACGCGGCAACGCTAACCCAGCAGCAGCACACGTGATGGAACAGGAGGAGGCGCAGGAGGAGAAGGCCACGCTTTGTGAGACACAACAACCCAGGCCTTGCATGAGGACAAAAAGCGTGCGGAGAGCATGCTTTGTACCGCCATGTAGTCATAAATGTAATAAAGATAAGAGGTTCAATAAACAGGGACCACGCGGCAACGCTAACCCAGCAGCAGCAGCAGCAGCAGCACACGTGATGGAACAGGAGGAGGCGCAGGAGGAGAAGGCCACGCTTTGTGAGACACAACAACCCAGGCCTTGCATGAGGACAAAAAGCGTGCGGATAGCATGCTTTGTACCGCCATGTAGTCATAAATGTAATAAAGATAAGAGGTTCCATAAACAGGGACCGGCAACGCTAACCCAGCAGCAGCAGCAGCAGCAGCACACGTGATGGAACAGGAGGAGGCGCAGGAGGAGAAGGCCACGCTTTGTGAGACACAACAACCCAGGCCTTGCATGAGGACAAAAAGCGTGCGGATAGCATGCTTTGTACCGCCATGTAGTCATAAATGTAATAAAGATAAGAGGTTCCATAAACAGGGACCACGCGGCAACGGTAACCCAGCAGCAGCAGCAGCAGCAGCAGCACACGTGATGGAACAGGAGGAGGCGCAGGAGGAGAAGGCCACGCTTTGTGAGACACAACAACCCAGGCCTTGCATGAGGACAAAAAGCGTGCGGATATAGCAGCAATGCTTTTTGCCGCCATGCAGTCATAAATGTAATACAGATGAGAGGTTCAATAAACAGGGACCGGAAACGCTAAACCATCCCAGATGTTCATCGGTCATGTTACTTGGTTGGGGTCCAGGAGTGTTGCGTAGTCGTTTCCAATCCAGGATTGATTCATTTTAATTTGAGTCAGACGGTCTGCATTTTCTGTGGAGAGGCGGATACGCCGATCTGTGATGATGCCTCCGGCAGCACTGAAACAGCGTTCCGACATAACGCTGGCTGCCGGGCAAGCCAGCACCTCTATTGCGTACATTGCCAGTTCGTGCCAGGTGTCTAGCTTCATGCCCGGTTTCAGGTCCAGCGGTGCCAGCCACAAATCCGTCTGTTCCTTTATTCCCCTCCAAATTTCCTCCCCTGTGTGCTGCTTATCCCCAAGGCAGATCAGCTTCAGCAACGCTTGCTGACGCATGCCAACAGCTGTGCTGCACTGCTTCCACGATCCTACTGCTGCTGGTGCTGGGTTAGCATTTCCGGATGAGGTACAGCTTTGAGATGCGTTGGAGGAGAAGGAGTCAGAGAGGTAGGTGCTGCTGTTGTTATCCAGCTGTTTGCGGCGTGGGCAACACCCGCGCCGTAGCAGGTGAGGAATCGCTGCCAGGCTCCACAAGGTTCACCCAGTGCGCGGTAAGGGAGATGTATCGACCCTGGCCGAACGCACTCGTCCAGGTGTCAGTGGTGAGGTGAACCTTGCAGGCAACGGCATTCTTCAAGCTTCGGGTTATTTAGCTGACCACGTGCTCATGCAACTCAGGCACTGCAGAGCGCGCAAAGTGGTAGCGGCTGGGAACAACGTAACGTGGGATGGCCACTGACATCATGCCCTTGAAGCTGTTTGTCTCCACCACTCGATATGGCAGCATTTCGCAGGCCAGAAGCTTGGCTATGCTGGCTGGCTGTTACTGCCACGGCCCGGGGGTCATTTGCTGGCAATTTCCTCTTGTGCTCAAACATCTCAGAGACAGACAACTCAACCGTAGCGCTGCACACCGAAGGGCTGTTGGTTGTTGTGTTTGATGAACACTGGGAGACCTCAAGAGCACTAGTCCGGAAAGTGACAGTGTCAGCATCGTCTGATGTTTGTGAATGTTGTGAACCACGCAATGGCTGGGCTACTGCTGCTGCTGAGGCGGGTCTGGTGGTGAGTCTGGTGAACCCAAGGGAGGCAGTGTTGCTGGTGGTACCCTGTCCTGCCGCGTTTGCCCACAGAGTGGGATGTTTGGATAGAATGTGGCGGCTCATGCTGGTGGTGGAGAGGTTGTTAATACTTTTCCCCCTGCTCAGGCGGGTCTTGCACACCTTGCAAATCGCCATGGTAACATCCTCAGTGCAGTCTTCAAAGAAAGCCCAGACTTTAACTGGCTGAGGACTCGGACCTCGTGCGTGATGTGCTGGTGCTGCTTAACCCACTGCTGGACGCTTGAGAGGTCATCCAAGTAATTATCTGGTCCTGTTCTTTTGGATCTGTGAGGGTTGTTGTCCTGGACAACATGGGCAGTATTGAGTGGGTTTTCTTGGGTGCTCCCCTGTGGCCTGTACGTGAACCGTCAGGGGAAACACCTCTTCCCTTGCCCCTCCCTCTTTCACCGGATTTCTTCCTCATTTCACTTATCCTTAAAGTACACGCTGACTGGCAGCAGTACAGTGGCAGTACAGAAATGCTATACAGTGGTGGGTGAGCGGTGTACCACTATTGTCAGCAGTGACACAGAGCACAATGCTATACAGTGGCGGGTGAGCGGTGTACTACTGTTCCCAGCAGACACAGAGTGGAAGTAAACACAATGCTATATAGTGTGGCTGAGCCGTGTACACAGAGTGGCATTAAACACAATGCTATATAGTCTGCTATATAGTCACCCCGAACAGGGTGATGTTCTGCAGAACCCGAACAGTGGCAAACACTGTTCGCCCAACACTACTGGGAGGGAACGCAGATTTTAGTACCTAAACACACGATACAACATGTTTTCCGGGGTCGGACTCTGAGGCACATACAGATGGTCCCGATCATCATCCTCATCATACAACTCTTCTCCTGAGTCTGACCCACCCACCACCTCTGCCACCCCAACATCCCCAGACACAGACCCCTCATCGTCCTCAACATTAACTTGGGATGCTGGCCTGAGCCAGACCTCCTCCTCCACATCAGGCCCCATCATCTCCTCAATGGCAGCCCTCATTAATCGCTCTGGCGCCGGACCGATGGACACAACGTTCTCCTCCGGGGAGGGCTGCTGCTGACCACTGGCTGCTGGGGTGGATGTTATAGCTTGCGTGGGGCGTTGGCTGTTGCTGTTGTTGGGAGTGCTGCTCACAGCGGAGGTCTCTGGGGAACTCATGTTGAGCTCATATAGTGGTTGACGGTGAGTGGAGTATTACTGATCCCAGCAATATACACACTGACTGGCAGAGTACGCAATGCTATATAGTGTGGCTGAGCGGTGTACACAGAGTGGCAGTAAACACAATGCTATATAGTCTGGCTGAGCGAGCGGTGTACTACTGTTCCCAGCAGAATCAGAGTGGCAGTAAACAATGGTATATAGTCTGGCTGAGCGGTGTACACAGAGTGTCAGTAAACAATGGTATATAGTCTGGCTGAGCGAGCGGTGTACTACTGTTCCCAGCAGAATCAGAGTGGCAGTAAACAATGGTATATAGTCTGGCTGAGCGGTGTACACAGAGTGTCAGTAAACAATGGTATATAGTCTGGCTGAGCGAGCGGTGTACTACTGTTCCCAGCAGAATCAGAGTGGCAGTAAACAATGGTATGTAGTCTGGCTGAGCGGTGTACACAGAGTGTCAGTAAACAATGGTATATAGTCTGGCTGAGCGGTGTACACACAATGCTATATAGTCTGCTATATAGTGTCAGTAAACAATGGTATATAGTCTGGCTGAGCGAGCGGTGTACTACTGTTCCCAGCAGAATCAGAGTGGCAGTAAACAATGGTATATAGTCTGGCTGAGCGGTGTACACAGAGTTTCAGTAAACAATGGTATATAGTCTGGCTGAGCGGTGTACACAGAGTGTCAGTAAACAATGGTATATAGTCTGGCTGAGCGGTGTACACAGAGTGGCAGTAAACACAATGCTATATAGTCTGGCTGAGCGAGCGGTGTACTACTGTTCCCAGCAGAATCAGAGTGGCAGTAAACAATGGTATATAGTCTGGCTGAGCGGTGTACACAGAGTGTCAGTAAACAATGGTATATAGTCTGGCTGAGCGGTGTACACAGAGTGTCAGTAAACAATGGTATATAGTCTGGCTGAGCGGTGTACACAGAGTGGCAGTAAACACAATGCTATATACTCTGGCTGAGCGAGCGGTGTACTACTGTTCCCAGCAGACACAGAACAGTGAACAGAATGCTATATAGTGTGGCTGAGCGAGCGGTGTACCACTATTCCCAGCAGACACAGAACAGTGAACAGAATGCTATATAGTGTGGCTGAGCGGGCGGTGTACCACTATTCCCAGCAGACACAGAACAGTGAACAGAATGCTATATAGTGTGGATGAGCGAGCGGTGTACCACTATTCCCAGCAGACACAGAACAGTAAACAGAATGCTATATAGTGTGGCTGAGCGAGCGGTGTACCACTATTCCCAGCAGACACAGAACAGTGAACAGAATGCTATATAGTGTGGCTGAGCGAGCGGTGTACCACTATTCCCAGCAGACACAGAACAGTGCACAGAATGCTATATAGTGTGGCTGAGCGAGCGGTGTACCACTATTCCCAGCAGACACAGAACAGTAAACAGAATGCTATATAGTGTGGCTGAGCGAGCGGTGTACCACTATTCCCAGCAGACACAGAACAGTAAACAGAATGCTATATAGTGTGGCTGAGCGAGCGGTGTACCACTATTCCAAGCAGACACAGAACAGTGAACAGAATGCTATATAGTGTGGCTGAGCGAGCGGTGTACCACTATTCCCAGCAGACACAGAGTGGCAGTAAACAGAATGCTATATAGTGTGGCTGAGCGAGGTACACAGAGTGGCAGTAAACAGAATGCTATATAGTGTGGCTGAGCAAGCGGTGTACTACTATTCCCAGCAGACACAGAGTGGCAGTAAACAGAATGCTATATAGTGTGGCTGAGCGAGGTACACAGAGTGGCAGTAAACAGAATGCTATATAGTGTGGCTGAGCAAGCGGTGTACTACTGTTCCCAGCAGTGACACAATGACAGGGGGGACCCTGGCTAGCGTGGCTGGAGCGCGAACTACCCTGCCTGCCTACCCAAAGCTAAACCCACAGACAAATGGCGGAGATATGACGTGGTTCGGGTATTTATTTACCCGAACCACGTGACCGTTCGGCCAATCAGAGCGCGTTCGGGTCCGAACCACGTGACCCGTTCGGCCAATCACAGCGCTAGCCGAACGTTCGGGGAACGTTCGGCCATGCGCTCTTAGTTCGGCCATATGGCCGAACGGTTTGGCCGAGCACCGTCAGGTGTTCGGCCGAACTCGAACATCACCCGAACAGGGTGATGTTCTGCAGAACCCGAACAGTGGCGAACACTGTTCGCCCAACACTAGATCGAATCTGCTGCCAATTGTTCACGCTAAACGCACCCGCCGATCCGATTTCCTCCCGAAATCGGATCGTTCCGTCGATCACGCCATGCGGGAAATTACCCTCGATCGCCCGCGGGTAGGGTGCGCGTCGCTAGCGGCGGCCGATCCGATCAGGTATACATTACCTGACGCTGGCTCCCGGGCGTCTTCTCCGCGATGCACCGCTCTGTTCCGGCTCCATCCCGGCGCTTCCTGTGTCACTGCAGTGACCAGGAAGTTCCAATAGAGGGCGCTCTATTTGAACTTCCTGGTCACGGAGTGACACAGGAAGCGTCGGGATGGAGCAAGAACAGAGCGGTGCGGTGCAGCGCGGAGAAGATGCCCGGGAGCCAGCGTCAGGTAATGTATAGGGGGGGGGGCACAGGCGGCAGGAGCAGCTCAACAGATTTTGATCGGTTTCAGGCTGAAATCGATTCACAATCTGTTTGCAGTAAAGGCAGCCATATGATCCCTCTCTGATCAGATTCGATCAGATAAGGATCTGTCAGCTGGTCGATCTAATGGCAAATCGACCAGTGTATGGCTACCTTAACTGTCAGGCTGCAAAAGCTAATTTAAACCTCTATTCTCCTGTGTTAAACAGTTTAGAAGGAAGACAAAAAGGCAATACTGAAGTTAAAAATCTCTCTTACTATGATGTGTGCTGAACAGCAAGGCTGGTTATTCCCAAGCTCTGAAGGAGGCCGGCAGGACGCATAACAGATACTGCAAAGCATTCTGGGGCTGCCTCTTCTTCCCACTGCAGTACCTTGGGTCATCCCCTTCATTTCCCTATAACGCCCTAATGCTGCTTTCATTCACAGTGAGAAGTTACAGGCTCATGTTACAGCAGCTTGTAACAGCAGCCAGCAC
The DNA here is from genome assembly GCF_040937935.1 of Hyperolius riggenbachi. Classification (NCBI taxonomy): domain Eukaryota; kingdom Metazoa; phylum Chordata; class Amphibia; order Anura; family Hyperoliidae; genus Hyperolius; species Hyperolius riggenbachi. Next base: position 382,003,438 of record NC_090651.1, read on the forward strand.
TGAAAAATCACAAGGCACATGTTCCGTTAAAGTATACTGCATATTGTTCCTAGCCACATGGCTAATTAATATTCACTGCACAGTAGTGTTGTCCCTTAGGATCTTTTTTGTGAGTCGAATCATCAGGAAGCAGGGAGGATATGACATCACAATTGGCTTCATAGGAGACAGACAAACATAGAACCTGCCATGAGTTGTCAGGAGCATCATTCTCTGCAAATACTATATAACAATTCTGTGAAATCCAAACGTGGACAGTGAAATGCATATGTAATGTAAGTACAGCCAATCTTTAGCTACTGATATATGTGTTTTTTTTCTCTGAGACCTTATACCTAACAGCTCCTCTTTAAGAACAGAGGTAACAGGGGAAATGGAGTAGGGAGGTGGCATTGCCTTACAGGGGCCTTGTAGTCGAGTTCAGCTGGTATGTACTTAGTTTGAGGTGGTACCTTTGTTATTATAAATGGTACATCTTAGAAAAGAGAAGACAATAGGGACTCAATGAAGGGATTTTTGTATGTGCCATTGTAGCCGTTTTGTAGTTCTTAGTTGTGATGCTTTCAATAATCAAATAATTTGGAACTTGGAAACAGTAATAGCCACTCATCATACCTCCAAAGGAATTTGTCTAATGAACAATATCTCAGAGCCCAGGATTTTTCAGTAATTAGCTGGAATTCGGCAATTTTGAGAATTTTCTCTATGTTTGAAACACTGTGAGATTTCCAGTTATAAGTAATTGACATCCTGGTAGCAATGATAAGGTGGCTAATCAGGAATCTTTCCTTCAGAGGAAAGTCACATATTTTGATATGGAGTAAACCCATATGAGGTGGAATATATGATAAGCTCATAGGTAACTTCTTTAGTAGGCGTTCTATTGATTCCCAAAGGGGTCTAATTAGGGTGCAATGCCAGAAGATATGGTCAATTAAACCAACTTGACCACAGTTCCTCCAACAAAGAGGTGAGGCCTGGTGGTCAAATTGTGCAATTTTTTCAGGTGTTAAATACCAGAGCCAGAGCATCTTCAGCAGATTTTCGTGATGTGAAGTGCAATTTGAGAAAGATTTGAGATATTTGAGAGCAAGCTCCCAATCCTCCTGTGAGAGATCCATTTGTAAGATTAATTGACACTTTTTTAATTGCCATTGATGTTTAACTGTTTTATTTGAGAGGAGGGTTCTGTAAAAGGTAGATGCCCCTTTCTGCAGAGCGTTGTGGGGTTGTAGTAATTTTGAGATTTGTGGAGGGAAAGAAATTGGGGTAGGAGAGTGTCTCTTTAGGAAATGTTTGATTTTATGAGATTTGAATATATCTGATTTGGATATATGAAACTCATTTACCAATGCTTCAAAAAACTTGAATTGGGTACCATTGTATGGTTTCTCCAAGGAATGGAGGCCTTTAAGCCCAATCTACACGATACGATTCTTTGTACGATTCGATCATGATTCTGTTTACGATCCGATTAAATCCGACATGTCCGATCAGGCTTCGATTCAATTCAATTCGATTTGCTATTGCAAAACAATGGCAAATCGAATTAAATTGAATCGAATCCTGATCAGACATATTGGATTTAATTGGTTAGTAAATAGAATCATAATCGAATCGTACAAAGAATCGTATCGTGTAGATTGGGCTTTAGATTCCCAGTTACTAAGTGATAAATTGCGAATTGTTGTGGTTAAACTATTCAATGGTAACTAGTATCGACAATTGTTTGGACAAGGAATCCATAAAGCAAGCTTTAACCATTTCTTTCCATAGTTTTAAAGAGTTTGTTATTGTAGGATTTTTTTATATTATGTTTAGTTTCCATATCAAATGGCACTCTAGCTGCAATTTGTATGAATGAGTTGTGAGGTGTTTTTGCTCAGTTTCCACCCAGGGTTTAGATGTATTGTTTGTCCATATTGGTCTCGTCTGGTCTAGTAAAGTGGCCTTGTAGTATAATTCCAGATCAGATACTCCTAATCCCATCTCAGACGAGTGCATTGTTAGTACACTAATTGAGAATCTGGGTTTTTTATTGGCTAAAATGAATTTATTAGTCATCTTTTGGAGTGAGAGGAAGAACATTTTTTGGAACTTTGATAGGTAAATTTCGAAAGAGATATAATAGTTGGGGGAGTATCAGCATTTTGAATGCTGCAGATCTTCCCAACCATAAGAAATCAAATTTTCCTAATGCTTCCAATTTTGTCTTAAGATTTGTTATCCAAGGGGTGTAGTTTGTTATATAATTGGGAAGTTGGGGCTTTAAGATGGATGCCTAGGAATTTTATTGAAGTAGAGGATCAGGAGAATGAATATGAGGATTTCAGTGTATTCGGAACCCTCTCTGGGATATTTTATGGGAGAATTATTGTTTTCTTTTAATTAAGTTTGTAAAATGAAACTTTGGAGAATTCTTGTCGTTCCTGTATCGCATGTTTAAGAGAGGTAGCTGGGTTTTGTAAATGGAGAAATATTTCATCTGCAAACATTTCTAATTTTTCTTCAGAATTATCACACTTGATACCATCAATATTAGAGTTGTTCCTGATTTTTTGTGCAAGTGGCTCTAATGTTAATATTCCATCGGTTATGCTAAAAGGAGCTGATAGTGAACCTGAAGCAGAAACAATAGCTGATGGATGGGAGTATAATGCAGGAATGGCTCTATATCAGTGCTGGGCCGAAATTACGCATGCGCGTAATTACGCATCGTAATTTACAGTTTTTTTACGCGTAAGCGTTACGCGTTACTTACGGTCTTACGCGTAAGTATGTACGCGTAAGCCGTAAAGCGGTATTGTAATTACGCCGCCTACCGTAATTGCTAGGCATGCGTAATTTTACGAACACTCACGCGTAATTTTACGCGTAATTACTAACGTAAAATCTCCCATTTTCTAAGAGTAGCCAATCAGTCAACATCCTAAGCAACCAATAGTATCTTCTCCCGCCCTTCAGTATAAGCGTACGTTTTGACGCATACGAATGATATGTACGCAATAACTGTCACATTGATGGCTATTGCGTACATATCGTACGCATGCGTCAAAAAATACGCATTAATGGGTATTACGGCACTACGCGTAACATCGTAGTGTAAGCGCCTTCATTACGGTATCCTTACGCGTAATTGCGTAAGTTTACGCGTAATTACGGTGATGTACCGTAGATAATTTCCTACGCCGTAACCGTAATTGCGTAATGCGTAATAGCGTAAAATTACGCATAATGATCCGTAAGCGTAGATTTTTCCATTACGAGCAGCACTGCTCTATATATGGGTCCCACGCAACCGAATTTGGTTAGAACACTAGACATATAACCCCAGTGGACCCTGTTGAACACCTTCTCCGCATCCAAGGAGATGAACAAAGAAGGCGTCCGACAGGTCTCCGCTCTATGCATGAGAGACAAGACTTTACGAGTATTGTCATTGGTCATCCTGCCTTTGACAAAGCCAGCTTGGTTGGAGTGTATCAATTGTGGAATAAGAGGCGTAAGGCGGTTGGCAATTACTTTGACATATACTTTAAGATCAGTGTTTAAAAGGGATATCTGTCTATAATTGTTTGGTTCAGTCTTTCCTCTCTTTTGGGATAGTGGTTAAGAATATGATAGAGACTAGTATTGAAATACGATAACAGAGGTGCCAAGTAGAATAAAATTTGTTAAAATTGTTAAAAAGGGGGAAGTGGGTGGACTCGCCTCCCTTCTAAAAAAAAAGGCCGGACAATGGACAGGTTACTTACAGTCTAAAGTAACATTTATTAGTAACTCCAAAAGTGCAACGAGTTTCACGGGTAACAGTCCCGCTCATTTGCCTGAAGAAGCGGGACAGTTACCCGTGAAACGCGTTGCACTTTTGGAGTTACTAATAAATGTTACTTTAGACTGTAAGTAACCTGTCCATTGTCCGGCCTTTTTTTCAGAAGGGAGGTGAGTCCACCCACTTCCCCTTTTTTAACAATTTTAACTAAGTTTATTCTACTTGGCGCCTTTGTTATCCTATTTCAATATTATCTAGTCCACCCTTGGTGGAGGGGTGTATCCCCATTTTCTCCTATCTACAGAGAACGACTTTTTAAACCTGAGCGGGGTCAGGTTACAGTTCTCCCCGCCGGCCTGTACAGTGGTTGCCTTTGTGGCGACACACCCTTGTGAGTATAATCATCACATTTATTAACAAGAGATCTCTCCATGTTAACATACTGCACCATATTGGGCTCTCGGTCCCCCCCCCCCCCCCCCCCCCCCCACACACACACATTTTTCAATGATAGAGACTAGGTATTCTTTTGGAAATGTACCTGTTATAGGGACTTCATTAATCATGTTTGTGAGGGGTGAGGTCAAGATGTGGGAGTATTTTTTACAATAATTATTGATGAATCCGTCTTTGCCAGGAGCTTTGTCATTTTTTAGAGATTTAATGGCTGCTTCAACTTCTTTGAAAAGGGGTATTGAGTTGTTTTTGGTCAATCTCTGATAAATGGGGAAGGGCAACACTGATTAAGTACCTGTCTATGTCTTGTTGGGAGGGTTGCATAGTGTTAGGGTCTTGGTTCAAATTGTATAATTTCTCATAGTATTTTGCAAAAGGAGTTTGCAATATCAATTGGGTGGTGTGAGATATTAGATCAGTAGTTGGGTGTTTTAGTTTGAGATTCTTTGTGTTATCCTGTGAGCATTCATTCTGAGAGTCATAGACTTCCCTGGTTTATTTCTATCTGTATAATCTTATTTTAAAATCTGCGCTTGGCGTGTGTTTTGGCACGTGTAAAGATTTACGCGTGCTAGCACAGGTTTTCGCGCGTTAGCGCAGCACAATGCATATTTTAGCATGCAAATGTTAATGCGCGCAAACCTTTGTTAGCGCACGTAAATCTTTATGCGTGTCAAAACGCGCACGAAGCGCATAGCGCGGCCGTGCTGTGCGTTACCACGGTTTAGTGAATCAACCCCAATGTATAACTTGATTCATCAACCATGAGCATCTGATGATAAGGGGTGGAGGCGCCCACAATATGATAGTCAGATTGCATGTAAATAATAGAAAATAATACAGACTATAAAAATGAGGTATCCTACTTCTCCGGATGACACAACCCAGACAAAAAATGGTTTTAGCGCAGGGCAGATTTATTCAAGCACGTTTATAGGAATCATCGGGCAAAACAAATAATGAGTTTAACTTACCTGGGGCTTCTACCAGCCCCATGCAGTCATCTTGTGCCCTCGTAGTCACTCACTGCTGCTCCAGTCCCCCGCCGCTAGATAGTTTCATTTCTGACGACCTTGGAGTCCGCAGGACACATTGTGTAAATTTTTACACATTCCCATTAGTGCAGGAACATTAACTCATACATTTTTCGCATTAGCAGTGCAACGCTAATACATTTTTGCGTTGCCTGGCTGGCCTGCTGATCTCTTTAGCTGCAGTTGTATCTGAATAACAGCAGAAACAAGCAAGCAGCTAAGCCAGTCAGCCTTCAGTCAGAAACATCTGATCTGCATGCTTGTTCAGGGGCTATGGCTAAAAGTATTAGAGGCAGAGGATCGGCAGGACAGCCAGGCAAGCTGTAATTTTTCAAAGCAAATAAAGATGTCAGCCTACATATCCATCTCAGTTCAGGTGTGCTTTAAAACCTCCCTGGCGTTTTGATTCCCGCGGCCGCACGAGGGTTTTTTTAACCTAATTTTTTATTTTCATGTAGCTAGCCTAGCGCTAGCTACATGATTCCCCCCTCCCTGCTGCACGCCTTCCACCCCTCCGATCGCCGCCAGCGATCAAGCCTATCAGGAAATCCCGTTCTGAATGGGATTTCCTTCAGGGCTTTCCCCATCGCCATGGCGACGAACGGAATGATGTCATCAACATCATCGTCGTCGTGATGTCACAGGGAGTCCTGATCCACCCCATAGCGCAGCCTGACAGCGTTTGGCCAGGCTGAGCACGGGGTCGGCGGGGGGGCCTCTTTCGCAGCGGGTAGCGGCGGATCAGCGGCGAGTAGCTGCGATCAGAGAAACACGCAGCTAACAAAGTGCTAGCTGCGTGTTTAAAAAAAAAATATTCAAATCGGCCCACCAGGGCCTGAGCAGTGCCCTGCGGCGTTACTGGGCGAGCTGAGCTCGTCCGTAATGCCCAGGAGTTTAAAGTGTACACAAGGAGGCATGTGACATGATGAGATAACATGTGTATGTACAGTGCAAAACATATTAATAACCAGGGCTGTTTTACTTGTTTTATTTTGCTGTCTGAAAGAGTTAATTTTTAAGCATGGAAGTGACAGCTTCTGTCTTGTCGGTACCTTGTCGGGAATATAGTAAACATCACTAAAAAGCTAATTACAGTCACACAAGTTTTCCAGGCAGAATACAACTTCTGAGCACTGGGAAGATATATAAAAGGTCAGTAGTTTAAGGTCAATAACAGGTCAGAAGGACGACATTTTAAGTCTGGGACACTTAATTGGCTGCCACTGATGAGAGACAGTAAAACATTCAACCTACTTTTGTAAATGTTTGAATATAAAATAAAACCAATGGCGGTTATGCACCCCCAACGCGAAAACATTTATGCGTTAATGTTCCTGCACTATGCGTAAAAATGTATGCAATGCGGCCCGCCGACCCCGAGGATATGAAACTAGCTGGTGGCGGGGGACTGGAGCAGCAGTGAGTGACTACGAGGCCTCTTACCTGGGCTGGTAGAAGCCCCAGGTAAGTGAAAATCCTTTAACGAGAAAATATTCTCATACTTTTATTTTCAGGTATATAGTGTTTTTTCTAACATTGCATCATTCTCTAATATGTGCAGATTACACAACACTAAGCTTTCAGAATGAGTCTTTCAGAGCAGTCTGTGAAGTAATGACTTCTCCTCTAGCACATAAAAAGAAAACAGTTCACTTACAGTTGAGATAATAAAAGTCAGATAACAGCCCTTCCCACGACTAACTTAGTCGTAGAGATTAATGGCTTTTTTTGCATAGAAATAACAACTAAGTTTCTTAGCTCTTCCTGTACTGGAAACAATTAGACTGATGTATCTGATCTTAATGTTTTATTTCTTAGCTGTACTACACATACAAATCATAATATCATAATTTTTTTTTCGCTTCAGTGTCTCTTTAATAGAGATCGACTGAGGATTCTTGAACCTTTACTTTAGTTATACTGTATTTGGGAGGAAATTTCCACTAGAAATGGGTCTAGTGTATTGATAATTGGGATTATTTAATATTCTATAGCTTTGAGATAGGTTTTTTTTTTTGCTTGTTTTTCTTTCTCTGCCATACTTTTGATGTGGTATTTTACTTGATAAGTGTTATTTATGTTGCATATACATTAGACTTCAGTTTAATGTGTACACAGATATTCTAGTATTCAGTTGAGTAATTTTGCTTTATGAAGTCATCTTATACAATATTTAATGTTCTACTATTGCTTCAACTATATGAATTGTATCATTATTTCTTGTATGCTGGAAACTCAATAAAAACAAGAAATAGAAAAAAAAAAATGACACCTGAAGTGAGAGGTATATGGAGGCAGCCATATTTATTTCCTGGTAAACAAAACCAGTAGAGATGTCGCGAACGGTTCGCCGGCGAACGGTTCCAAGCGAACTTTTGCGGAAGTTCGATTTGCCCCATAATGCACTATGAGGGTCAACTTTGACCCTCTGCATTACAGTCAGCAGGCACATTGTAGCCATTCAGGCTACACTAAGCCCTGGAGCCCCCCCCCCCCCCCCCCCCCTATATAAGGCAGCCTCCGGCGGCCATGACTCACTCGTGTGCCTGCTGCAAATGGACAGACTAGGGAGAGCTGCTGCAGATTTTTTCTCCTAGGGAAAGATTAGTTAGGCTCTTGGCTTGCTCCTTGCTGATTGTTATTGCTAAAATAGCACCCCTCAACAGCTCTTTTGAGAGCTAATGTTTTCCTGATGTGTTTTTTTTGTGTGTGTGTTGCTCACTGACACTGACATTATACAGCCCTATCTGTTGCAGCTGGACCTTGGTAATTGTTATTACTGTGACAGCCAGGCCCTGCCTAACTATCTATACTGGGACACCTACCTATGCCTACCTAACTACTGGGGAACCTACTTACCTATACGGGGACACCTACCTACCTACCTATACTAGGGGACCTACCTATGCCTACCTACCTATACTGGGACACCTACCTATGCCTACCTAACTACTGGGGCACCTACTTACCTATACGGGGACACCTACCTACCTCCTACCTACCTATACTGGGACACCTACCTGTGCCTACCTACCTATACTGGGACTCCTACATATGCCTAGCTAACTACTGGGACACCTACCTATGCCTACCTACCTATACTGGGTCTCCTACCTATGCCTAGCTAACTACTGAGGCGCCTACTTATGCCTACCTAACTACTTGGGCACCTACTTACCTATACGGGGACACCTACCTATACTAGGGGACCTACCTATGCCTACCTACCTATACTGGGTCTCCTACCTATGCCTAGCTAATTACTGGGACACCTACCTATGCCTACCTACCTATACTGGGACTTCTACCTATGCCTACCTACCTATACTGGGTCTCCTACCTATGCCTAGCTAACTACTGAGGCACCTACCTACCTATACTGGGACTCCTACCTATGCCTAGCTAATTACTGGGACACCTACCTATGCCTACCTACCTATACTGGGACTTCTACCTATGCCTACCTACCTATACTGGGTCTCCTACCTATGCCTAGCTAATTACTGGGACACCTACCTATGCCTACCTACCTATACTGGGACTTCTACCTATGCCTACCTACCTATACTGGGTCTCCTACCTATGCCTAGCTAACTACTGGGACACCTACCTATGCCTACCTACCTATACTGGGTCTCCTACCTATGCCTAGCTAATTACTGGGACACCTACCTATGCCTACCTACCTATACTGGGACTCCTACCTATGCCTACCTACCTATACTGGGTCTCCTACCTATGCCTAGCTAACTACTGAGGCACCTACCTACCTATACTGGGACTCCTACCTATTCTTACCTACCTATACTGGGTCTCCTATCTATGCCTAACTAACTACTGGGTCTCCTACCTATGCCTACCTACCTATACTGGGACTCCTACCTATGCCTACCTACCTATACTGGGTCTCTTACCTATGCCTAGCTAACTACTGAGGCACCTACCTATGCCTACCTACCTATACTGTAACTCCTACCTATGCCTACCTACCTACCTATACTGGGTCTCCTACCTATGCCTAGCTAACTACTGAGGCACCTACCTACCTATACTGGGACTCCTTCCTATGCTTACCTACCTATACTGGGTCTCCTACCTATGCCTAGCTAACTACTGGGACACCTACCTATGCCTACCTACCTATACTGGGACTCCTACCTATGCCTAGCTAACTACTGAGGCACCTACCTACCTATACTGGGACTCCTACCTATGCTTACCTACCTATACTGGGTCTTCTACCGATGCCTAGCTAATTACTGGGACACCTACCTATGCCTACCTACCTATACTGGGACTCCTACCTATGCCTAGCTAACTACTGGGACACCTACCTATGCCTACCTACCTATACTGGGTCTCCTACCTATGCCTAGCTAACTACTGAGGCACCTACCTATGCCTACCTACCTATACTGGGACTCCTACCTATGCCTACCTACCTATACTGGGTCTCCTACCTATGCCTAGCTAACTACTGAGGCACCTACCTATGCCTACCTACCTATACTGGAACTCCTACCTTTGCCTACCTACCTACCTATACTGGGTCTCCTACCTATGCCTAGCTAACTACTGAGGCACCTACCTACCTATACTGGGACTCCTACCTATGCTTACCTACCTATACTGGGTCTCCTACCTATGCCTAGCTAACTACTGGGACACCTACCTATGCCTACCTACCTATACTGGGACTCCCACCTATGCCTAGCTAACTACTGAGGCACCTACCTACCTATACTGGGACTCCTACCTATTCTTACCTACCTATACTGGGTCTCCTACCTATGCCTAGCTAACTACTGAGGCACCTACCTATGCCTACCTACCTATACTGGAACTCCTACCTATGCCTACCTACCTATACTGGGTCTCCTACCTATGCCTAGCTAACTACTGAGGCACCTACCTATGCCTACCTACTTATACTGGGACACATACCTATGCCTACCTACATACAAGAAGATAATAAGGTCGTTGCTTCATTGTGGACAGACCAAATTTGATCAGCTGGACAGTCACTGTTGTTCTATCATTGAGCTACCACAGCCCGGCGACCATATGGGCTGGAAAACCGCCACGGCCTGCACTCTGGCCATGTTGCGCACCAGTCCAGCACGGCCGTCACTACACAAACAGCTGTTTGCGGTGCGTTACACAGTGAGTTTGGTGTGTCGGTGTGAAGCAGTACACTAATTACACTCCCTGATTGATGTATACACATGCAAGATGTTTGAAAGCACTTTAGGCCTGCAATTTAGGCCTGCAATGTGATTTCTGCCCTTAAAACGCTGCTTTGCGTCAAATCCAGATTTTTCCCCCGGGACTTTGGGCATGTATCCCACTTCGCCATGCCCCCCTCCAGGTGTTAGACCCCTTGAAACATGTTTTCCATCACTTTTCTGGCCAGCATCATTTTTTCTATTTTTCAAAGTTCGCCTCCCCATTGAAGTCTATTGCGGTTCGCTAACTTTTACGCGAACTGAACCTTCCGCGGAAGTTCACGAATGGGGTTCGCAAACCGAAAATCGGAGGTTTGCGACATCTCTAAATACCAGTTGCCTGGCTGGCCTGCTGATCTCTTTAGCTGCAGTAGTATCTGAATAAGAGCAGAAACAAGCATGCAGCTAATCCAGTCATCCTGTCAGAAACACCTGATCTGCTGCATGCTTGTTCAGGGTCTATGGCTCAAAGTATTAGAGGCAGAGGATCTGCAGGACAGCCAGGCAATCTGTAAATTTTAAAAGCAAATAAAGATGTCAGCCTACATATCCATCTCAGTCCAGGTGTCCTTCAAAGAACAAGCGACACTCATGCTAACCTGGAAATAAAAAACACATATATAAGTAGATAAATACTACTTCTAGTAACATAACAGATGTATTGTGCTACGTAATGATACCTGTGAACTTTATAAAGGAAAAGCAGAAAATCCTATTCTAGGCAGTGGCCATTTTGCCAAGCTAATGCTGACATCATATCCTCCCTGACTCTTGTTCCCCCCCCTCCCTTCTCTTGCTCATTGTGTATTCATTAGCTGCCCTCCTCCCAGAGTCTTCAGACACTCCCACTGAGGTGTATACTAGGAACTGCTCTGTCTTTTTTTCTATTTACACATCCAATCACTGAGTCACCTCAGCCTTGCTTGTAAACACAAGTAATCAGAGGGTGTTTCTGATAAGCAGCTAGGCAGGGAAATAAATGGAAGAGGAGGAATATATTATAGATAAAAAGAACTCCCAGCATTCAACTATTTGGCACTGTTTGGCACTAGGGCCAGAGCTCCTAAAGTATGTGATAACTCCAAATCATAACAGCAGAAAAAGTTTTGCAAGTTTTGAATGCAGGATTAGCATCGTTATCACTTCATACACTCAGACCAGTTGCTGACTGTTGAAATTTGATTTTTATGGTGACAATACCACTTTAAAGTGTACACAAGGAGGCATGTGACATGATGAGATAACATGTGTATATACAGTGCAAAACATATTAATAACCAGGCTGTTTTACTTGTTTTATTTTGTGGCCTGAAAGAGTTCATTTTTTATACATGGAAGTGACAGTCTGTCTTGTTGGTACCTTGTCGGGAATATAGTAAACATTGCTAAAAAGCTAATTACAGCCACACAAGTTTTCCACGCAGAATATAACTTCTGAGATCAGGGAAGATCTATAAAAGGTCAGTAGTTTAATGTCAATAGTCAATAAAAGGTCAGAAGGCCGATATTTTAACTCTGGGACACTTAATAGGCTGCCACTGATTAGAGACAGTAAAAAACATTCATCCTACTTTTGTAAATGTTTAAATATAAAATAAAACCATGGGATACTTAAAATGTCATTTTTAGGAGTAGGAGGATAAATGTAATTGTTTTTCACATCCGTTTATTTTCACCTTGGGTTCACTTTAAGTGAACGTATCCTTCAAAGGACAACCGAGGCGACGACCGACGCTGGTGACAATACATTACCTGATCCAGCCGGCGCGAGTCCCCGCTGTCACCACTGCTCCTTCTCAGCTGGATTCCGGCAGGCTTTACTTCTTCCTGTCCCGGCAGGAAGTTTAAACAGTAGAGCGCCCTCTACTGTTTAAACTTCCCCGGACAGGAAGTGAAGTGAAGCTGGAGGAGCCGAGCGCGGAGACCAGGGGACTCGCGCCGGCCAGATCAGGTAATGTATGCTGGGGGAGGCGACAGCTTCACAGATGGTGAATCCATTTCATGCTGAAATCGATTCACAATCTGTTTGTAGTAAAGGCAGGTTTACGATTCCTCTCTGATCAGATTCGATCAGAGAGGGATCTATCTGTTGGTTGATCTGATGGCAAATCGACCAGTGTATGGCCACCTTTAGGAAGAAGGAGGACAGATACAGTTATTTATCTCGTCACTTTATTTTCACCTCAGATGTGCTTTTAGGCTAGTTACACACCAGGACGTTGTATTTAGGGGACGTTATAGGGCACATAACGTGCCCCTAACGCAATGACTGGTGCTCTCTGGTGTGGACGTCGGAGTGAGCCGCGTTGTGCAGCTCACTCTGGCGTCCGTGATGCGTACTCTTGGACGCATGCGGCATCACGTGGTCCCGCCCAGCCAACCGCCGCACAGAGCGGCCGCTCCAGGAAGTAAACACTGCACGTCACTGAGTGCAGTGAATATTAATTAGCCATGTGCCCGGCCGCTCTCCCCTCCTCCCCAACATGACTGAGCATGTGCAAACAGTCTAACGCGGCTTAGCCGCGGAGAACGCACAGCATGCAGCACTTTGCTGCGTTACAATGTAACGCAACGTGGGCAGTGTGAACAGCCCACTTGTGTTACATTGCTGTGCGTTGGGGGAGCGTTACAGGCTGCACTAACGTGCGCCTGTAACGTCCCTGTGTGCAAGAAGCCTAAGGCCTCTTTTCCAAGAGCAGTTGAACTGGGTGCTTAGCAAGCAGTTACCAGGCAGCAGTGAGCAGTTACCAGGCAGCAGTGAGCAGTTACCAGGCAGCAGCAAGCAGTTGTGAGAGTTTGAGAGGCATTTCACTGCCTGTTAACTACCCGTGCAGAAGAGGCCTAAGGGTTGCAAAACAGTGCAGGCAACACAATATACTGTACCATCTACTTCACCTCCTTCGAATAATCAGCTTTTTCAGCTGCAGTATAAAATCAGTACAGTCTCTCACCTGTAGATATAATGCCACAGAGGATGCACACGGCAGGAAGGACTGCTTTCATGATGTCAGGGAGGACAGCAATTGGTGTTGTAGGGATGATCAGTGGTAGAGAATGCCGGTATCAGCCTCTCTGAGCTAGGAATACATGACAGGTCCTCAGGGATCGCCGCTGAAACGACTGAATACAGATCATAAACAGGCTGTAGAAGACACACATCTATAATTTCGCTCACATGTTTCCAGGAAACAGACCTTCTCACCGCATCCTATAATTGTTCTGGCAGCTTGCATGGAGTGGTGGCACTATATAACATTTCACTTTTTATTTACAAAAATAACCATGCAGCCCATTACTGGGAGGGAGGAGGAGCCCTCAGAGGTGATACTGTATATGGAAGGGATAAGGTAAATTGGATAAAACATAAATAAACAGGCTTACCTCTAAAAGAAGGGGGTAGCCCAAATAAAGTAATAACATTTTAATAGAAAGCAGACACTTGAATGATAACGCGTTTCGCGGATCGCAGTCCGCTTCCTCGGATCAAATAATGAAAGTGTCTCAATACCAGCGATTTGCAAGCAGGGAGCACCTCTATACCCCCTTCGAGGGTTCAGCTGCAAATTGTTAATGTATAAATTCCTGACTTATACCTCTGTTCCAACACATTAAAAAGTCAAAGAAGGGAGTCTCACTTCAGTGGCTGCATAATATAAAATAAATGTAAGGAATGTAAGAGGAAGAGAGTCCGACTCAAAGAACTCAACAAATAGTCAGAACTGGGAAGGGTGGAGTAGGACAAATGGGCAGCCAGTGACCCCAAGATAGATAAAAGAGCAGCTAAAAGTATCAGCAGTCCTGTTTTTAAAGTGGACCTGAACTCTTGCACAAGAGAGAAGGAAAAAATAGAGAAATGCACCCTACATACGTATTTAGAGAGTTTAGCATTTCTAATTCCCCCTCATTTGTGACTAATCACCACCGTAATTTGATCTCTCAGCAGCTATCAGAAAGCCAGCACAGCAGCCATGTTGCAGTCTGTGTTTGGCTTCTGTGCTAGGCAGATCAGGGAGAGTGTGCTGCTGACAGGGAAAGAGTTAGGCAGGCCTGTGTCCTGTGTCCTCAGTGCAGATTCTTGCTGCTGCCACATTGTCCTGAACAGCTAAGCCCTTAGGGCTGATACATTGTTTGTCTTGCTATTGTATTGCTCTTCTGTGGCCAGTGCATAAGTTAGCTGTTGGAGACAGGTTTGCTGGTCCTAGTAGTGCACCGACCATAACCCAATTATCCTTCACACCACTACTGGCATCTAGTATCCACTACTGTTCCCTTTTTTGTTGGTCACTTAACTGTCATTGAACTACCTCAGTCTGACCATAGAGACTGGAAAACCGGAAAAGCCTGCACTCCCACGATTGTACGCACATGCACGGCGGCCACTACACACCACTACACAAACATGGCCGCCGAGAGAACTAACATTTATGTCCTTGAGGTATCAACTAGTAAAAACAAAGATATGCTCACCTGACGTCATCACTAAAGATCTTTGCCGTTGTTTGCGGACTGCGGTGCATTAAAGCGGCGTTTAGTCTGTCAGTGAGAAGCGGGTGTAACCCTTACACTACCTGATTGACGTCTACAGACGGATAATGATCTCTGCGCTCTACCTTTATCCACATCAATCACATTCAATAAGAACGAAAGTGCAAATCCCCTTACGGGTAGAGACTCACCAGATCCAAAGGTCTCAAGGGGCCAAGTCTCGCATCCGGGGGTGTTGCCCCCCCCCCCCCCCCCCCCCCCCCGTCGCTTCTCTGGCTGTCAGGTGCCGTCTGCTTGCTTCCGGTGGTGTCTTTCCTCCAGGTGGCTTGATAAGAGGGGGTAAAAAATAGACAGAGGACCCGCCTCTAATCGTGTATTACTTCTTTTTATTTTATAAAAAATAGTTAAAAACAATAGTTAGCAGCATAAAAAGGTTATACAGCAGGGCGGGGTACAAATTAGTAGAGCGTGAGGACTTAGGTCCCGGGTGGCTGCCTCTCGCCGTATATTGTCATCATCCACGCCGCTGCTGTAATGTTAAAAACCGCCGCTCCAGGGATCACATCAGTGACGCCACTCAACCGCATGTACTGCCGTACGCGTCACACGTTACGCATGTACGCGTTGACGTCACCCACAAGCCACGCCCTACACGTTTCGTTGATAACAGCTCATCAGGGGCTTCTGAAGCCCCTAAACCAGATAAATGATGTGCTAACATGTGCCCTAATGTCCATTAAAATTGTGATTTTCAGTAAAATTAATGCAAATTACCGCAGCAAAAAAATTCATGACTAAAATTTACTGTATGAAGTAAAACGTGACTGAATCTACCGGAATCACTGAATGTCTTTACTGCATGTGGTAAATTATCATACATGCAGTAATTTGCTCGAAAACCCTATCAGAATTGGGGCCACTTGTGATCAATAAAAATCTCTGGATCCATATGCGGAGTGAAACCTTGGAACGCATATGTGCTCCAGTGACATCAGAGATGACCAGGGTTGCTTGTAAACTACGCCAGTGCGAATCTACGCGTCGTAGTCCGCAACTACGCATCGTAGTTCATAGACGAAGTTTAAAACACCGCGTACGTATTTTCACGTAGTCCTAGTACCGCCATTTGAAGCTTCGCCCGCTACGCGTAGTTGACGTATGCATTGTGAAGTCAACTACGTGTGCGGTAACTGCATCTATAGGGATCATTGCGCATGCGCAGAAATATTATTGCCCTTCTATACGTATACAATTCCGCATTGGAAGGTGGAATGAACGCATATATTAGTTCACCCATGCGCGGATTATTGCGGAAATTTTTCTGCATAAGGGCATAAGCGTCCGCATACACTACGCTTCGCACTACACGAAGCTTCCGTATTTTAACGCATAGTCTACAAAATACAAAGGTAGCGAAGTTTATGCTTTCAAAACCGTAGTTTGCGAAGCGTAATTGTGTGGAACTATGCGTAGTTCCAGTGTAGCAAAGTTGGCTGACTAGGACCATCCCTGGAGATGACTGGCACATGCCGGAAGTAATGAGAACGGATACCGGAAGTGAATGTACCAACGACTGGCGGCTGTTGAGCAGCACAGGACACACAGGGAATAGTAATTATGAGTTTTAAGATAAATAGCTGCACTTTGCCCGCCCGCTCTCGTATCCCCTGATGACGGCAGAAGGCCGAAACTAGTTGGGACGAGAGCGGGCAATACAGCACGTCTGATCGCAAGTAACTCTGACATAGTACCACATTGGGTGGGAAGTGCATTTGCCAGGAGGGTCCCTACTGGAGTAGGACCCTCTGAATGTGAGTGTTTTTACTGCATATCTGGAACTTTGTGACCAAATACAATTTTCTTTTTGAATTTTCCACTGAGAGACTCCCTTTTCCATTTATTTTATGTGCACTGAGTGGCACATCCAGATACATCCTGCGTCATCTATATGGGATCTCTGGAGGTGGAAGAATTGAATGGTAGCTAAGAGATGTGGATCGCATAGCGCTACTGAGTGACTGCTATACTCTGCACTACCTGTCCATGACCGTCGCTTGTCCTTTGCTGGCTCCCAGCACACTCCTTGCTCCATACACATAGCCCACGTTGTTGCTGGAGTAACATGTGACATCAAACACGGCAGCCACGTCGGAAGCGTGTATGGAGCAGGTAGTGCGCCCGGAGCCAGCGGGGAACAAGCAGCGGCGAGCACTGTAAAAAAAAAAGGACAGGAGATATCAACAAATGAGCAATTTTGTGGTTAAGAGGTTCTAGTGGGATCAGAAATAGAGATTGCCCGGACAGAGGCATCCCCCTCCCAAGGTAAGCATCTCCCAGAGGGTTTTTTTCATTACAGATCCTTTTTAAGATGTATCTCATACTGCTTGTTTAGTTAATGTGTATTTTCGCTTTAAATTGTTAACATCTCACTAATTGACATGGGGAAAAAAAAACCTTTGTAGTTAGAAGCTTGGGGATGTTAAAGAGACACTGAAGCGAAAAAAAAAAATGATGATATTATGATTTGTATGTGTAGCACAGCTAAGAAATAAAACATTAAGATCAGATACATCAGTCTAATGGTTTCCAGTACAGGAAGAGTTAAGAAACTCCAGTTGTTATCTCTATGCAAAAAAGCCATTAAGCTCTACGACTTTCAAAGTCGTGGAGAGGGCTGTTTCCTGACTTTTAATATCTCAACTGTTTTTGAACTATTTACTTTTTCTCTGCCAGAGGAGAGGTCATTAGTTCACAGACTGCTCTGAAAGAATCATTTTGAATGCAGAGTGTTGTGTAATCTGCACATATTATAGAATGATGCAACGTTAGAAAAAAACACTATATACCTGAAAATAAAAATATGAGAATATTTTCTTTGCTGCTAATCTTCTAGTAATTATTTTATTTATTTTTTTCGCTTCGGTGTCTCTTTAATGAGCTACAAATAGTTATTTCCATTGTCTTTTTTTTTTCCTTGGAAGGATGAAAAAACTGTGCAATGAGGGAATTGGAAGGGTAAGCAATGTGGTGGTGACTGAAAGAACAATCCCCTAGAGCTGCTCTGTCAGACACACGATGGAGTCCTCACAGTGAATCAAAAAATTAAAAAGCAGACCTATTGGTAACAACAGGCAACTGTATCTCACCATGACAGATCATGAGAATATGCTAGCTGATATCACAGAATCCCCTTTTGTGGGTACAGGAAACTGTGGGCCAGATTTATCAAGAGTGTCTGAGACAAAATGCTGGTAGGTTTGTAGAACTCTGTGCAGAACTGTCTCAGGCATCGTAAGCATCTTAAGAATCCACTAGATGGTGCTGTTTCTTTTCTAAACTGTTCTAAGTGAGGAGGAGCTAGAATGGGGTCTCAGAGGAACGAACACAACAGTGCATGACTTGTTTGTTTATCCATCTTGGACACAGCAGTCCAGGCTGTAATTGCTCTCTTAAACTTCCATTCTGGATTATAGTGGCTCTGTACAAATGAACAAGCTGATACATCATTGCATTCCAGCGGATCTGGAGGTGTGTTTAGCTTCTAAGGGCAACAATGGTTAATTTGCTTATTTCAGCAGTGATGCACTGGGAGATGTTTTGGAGCTCACTCCAACCTGAATTATCGCAAATTCTTTCTTTTTTAAGAAAGCAAACTTTTGTTTTTCAAACTTCCATTCTCAAATAATCCTGATGTCTGCTCTGTCTTTTACACACATCTTTTAAGCAGTCAATTCTCCACACACTCGTCCGCAATTCCCCTCCTTCTTTTAACCAGTTCGGCCTATCTGGACAAGCTTCCTCGTCCAGATAGGCACTGCTGCTCCCGCCGCATGGTGCGCGCGATCGGGTGCGCACCCACGCGTGCTCCCGCCGCCCGCTGCTAGCCCCCCGATCAGTAAATGGGAATATAATTCCCATTCACCGACCTAACTTCCTCACAGAAAAACCGACGCTTTCTATCCAGAGAGCGCGGTATTTCTGCCCCCAGGAAACTTCTCCTCTGCTTTTTAGTTCGAAGGATCTCGCATCCAGGACTTTTTTCACTGTGGCCATCTTGTGGCCAAATAGTAAACTGCACCCACATACAATTTTAATTAAACAAATATATTATTTTACATTTGAAATTAGCAGTTTCCCTCCTACACCAAAAATTACCCACATACATTTTTTAATTAAAAAAAAAAATACAATAAAAACAAACAAAAACAACATACATAGTTACCCAAGGGTCTGAACTTTTTAAATGTGCATGTGAAGAGAATATGTTATTATATTATTTAAAATTATAAGCTTATAAATAGTGATGGACGCAAATTGAAAAAATGCACCTTTATTTCTAAATGAAATATCGGCACCATAAATTGTGATAGGGACATCGTTTAAATGGTGTAATAACCGGGACAGATGGGCAAATAAAATACATGAGTTTTAATTATGGTAGCGTATATTAATTTCAAACTATAATGGCCAAAAACTGAGAAATAATGATTTTTTTTCATTTCTTTCCTAATCTTACTGTTAAAATGGATTTAGAAAAAAATAATTCTTAGCAAAATGTACCACCCAAAGAAAGCCTAATTAGTGGCGGAAAAAACAAGATATAGATCAATTCATTGTTTATTGTCCGCAATAAAGTTATAGGCGAATGAATGGGAGGTGAACGTTGCTCGGATGCATGAGATTTTCAGCACTGCGGTGCTGAACCGGTTAAGAAAACAAACATCACCAGGGTTAAGGGGAGTTCACCTTCGTAACAAATGAGTGTGGGTAGATGGCAGTAAATCAAAAAGGAAGCTATGAGGTGGCAGCGTAAACCTGATCTGCGGGATTAAGAAGTGGTATTAGCCACTTCTTATAGAGCACCAGTTCTGCACTGTTCTTAACCATTTCAGCCCTTGGGGATTTTTCACCTTATGCATCAGAGCAATTTTCACCTCCCATTCATTCGCTAATAACTTTATCACTAATTATTATTACAATTTATTGATCTATATCTTGTTTTTTCTGCCACTAATTAGGCTTTCTTTGGGTGGTACATTTTGCTAAGAATTATTTTTTTATAAATGAATTTTAACAGGATTAATAAGAAAAAAGTGGAAACAAATTCATAACTTCTCATTTTTCGGCCATTATAGCTTTAAAATAATCCACGCTACCATAATTAAAACCTATGTATTTTATTTGCCCGTTTGTCTCGGTTATGACACCATTTAAATTTTGTCCCTATAACAATGTATGCCGCCAATATTTTATTTGGAAATAAAGGTGCATTTGTTTCCGTTTTTCATCCATCACTAGTTACAAGCTTATGATTTAAAAAATGTTTATGGTATATCCCCTTCAAATGCATATTTAAAAAGTTCAGACCCTTAGGTAACTATTTATGTATTTTTTTTTCAATTGTATTTTTTTTTCCATAAAAATGTTTATTTGGGTAATATTTTGGTGTTGGAAATAAATAGTTAATTTTTAATGTTATTATATGTGTAAATTGTAATGTAAAAAATATGTAGATGTAGTTTTACTATTTGGCCACAAGATGGCCACCTGGAATTTTTTTCCCCTCCTTGTGCTTCTCACTAAGCGGAAGCACAAAGGGGGGCGCGGAAAATTGTACGTGTAGAAAGACTGAAGCCTCTTGGAAGAGCGCTTTGGTTTTTCTGCTGGGGACACGGATTGGACACGGATCGTTCACTGATTTCTGAGCTACCGGGGGACACCACGGGGACACGCCCGCGATCGCGCGCAGGTGCGCGCCGAAGTGCGACACCGCAGCAGAGCAGCCTCACGGACGTGAGCTTCATGTCCGCACGGAAGAAATGGTTAATCTAAGGAAACTGCCACAATTTCCCTTCACTTATGCAAGCATTTGGAAGCTTCTTAACAATGTGCAGACCAATTTCACCTGCTGGTAAGGACAGTTTAGGAAGAAAAAACTGTCGGTAAGACTTTGATAAATCTGGCCCTGTGACCCTAATTCAATTTACTTTTGTGGTGTTCATACATTTAGCCGGTAGATGGCCCTGTGCTACTTGTAAAAATACATAAGATTATCTGTACTGTTGTGGTTGTTGGTTCCTGTCTTCTGCTAGCTAGGAACAAAGAGGGAAATGCTGCCTCGTGTAGAAAGCTGCAGAAGTCTGTAAATAAACCTAGTTTCAGTTATAATAATCTGATAATCCGATAATAAGTTATCATGCCTCTGTGATTACTGAACACATCAACTTTTTTCCTAAGTTTCACCCTAGGTGATATTTTTACACCTTCTTAATAAAATTCCTTTTGAGCTACCAGCAAGCAAGGAAAAACTTTTGATAGTACTTTTAAACAGAAGATCGCCTAGAAGAAAATGTAGAAGGAAAAGTGAATTGAATAAGGAAAGAACCTGGATTCCCTCAGATTTGCATCACATGAAGGCATCGGGAGAGGAACAATCAGCTGGTGGAGGCAAGCTTCGTCCAGTGGTGGTGGCTGGAACAGCTAATCACCGCTAAGAGAGAGACGCCTAGGGATGGTAGGAAATACCCATTTCCAATTCTGCGGAAATTCCGATTGACGTCAATGCCAATTTCCATTTTTCAAATTTCCAATTACCGTTTGGAGTATTTTATTTGTCAATTTTTGTATCAGAGAATGCAAAAAAATGAAAAAAAAAATCGTAAATCAGATAAACAGAATCTTGTGATTGGTCTACAATTAACACGGTAATCCGATTTTTTTTTTTACGGAAAAAAATTGCAGTCTCTGATTGGTCCAATGTTTCCGAGTTCCGAGTTTTCTGATCGGAAACATGGAATCCTAATGAGCATCCCTAGAGATGCCCCGGCAGCTTCCCTGGCTAATGCCAGGAGAGGAAACCCGTCTGGTATGAGGAAGCTTTGAAAGCTGGCACTGGATGGGACAGCTGATTGCTAATTCATCAGCTCTTTGTGCACGTTACCTGGAAGAATTGATGATGTTTTGAAGGCAAAGGGTGGTCACACCAAGTATTGATCTGAATTAGATGATGTTTCACACCTGCCTAAAACATAATATATATTCATTAACTTACCCTCAGTATATGCTGTTGCTCCATACATGACACCTTGGGCCTTATTCAATTCAGTTCTTCTCTGAAGTGTGTGTGTGTGTGTGTGTGTGTGTGTGTGTGCGTGCGTGCGTGCGTGCGTGCGTGCGTGCGTGCGTGCGTGCGCCACGATCACTCGAAAACGGCTTGACCAATTTGAACGAAACTTGGTACACAGATCCCTCTGGGATGATATGTTCTGGGGGTCTCGCGGCCCCCCTGCACACCTGGGCGGAGCTACAAACAGCAAATCAGATTTCACCCATTCAAGTCAATAGAAAAAATGTAAAAGGCTGCCATTCTCACAGTAATCAAGCCAGAGTCCCCACACTTGGCACAGTTGGTCACTTGGTGACCGAGGTTACAAATGCAGGAAAAGTGGGCGGAGCATAAAACAGCTAATCAAAATTCAGCCATTCATTTTAAATGGGAAAATGTAAACTGCAGCCATTCTTACACTGTTAATCGCAGGGTTCTCAAACTTGCCACACTTGGTCACTGGGTGAATAAGATTACGATTTAGGAAAGTGGGTGGAGCCTACAACAGCCAATCAAAATTCACCTATTGCGTTTAAAGGGGAATATTTAAACTGCTGCCATTCTTACACTGTTTATGGCAGAGGCTTCAGACTTGCTGCAGTCAGTCATTGGGTGACTGGGGTCAAAATTCACTAAAGGGGCGGGGCCACAAACAGCCAATCAGATTTCTTTGATGGATAAACTGCTTCCATGCACACATTTTTGATGCCAGGAACCTGAAAGCTCACAAAATTGGTCATTGAGTGACTGTGTGACAAGGTTACACAAAGTGGGCGGAGCCAAAAACAAATTTTACTGGAAAAATATAAACTGCAGCCATTCTTACACTCTTAATGGCAGGGTTGTCAAACTTCGCACAGTTGGTCATTGGGTGAATGAGATTAAGATTTTGGAAAGTGGGTGGAGCCTAAAACAGCCAATCAAAATTCAACTTTTGATTTTCAAAGGGAATATTTAAACTGCTACCATTTTTATACTGTTAATAGCAGATGCCTCAACCCTGGTACAGTTGGTTACTGGGTGACTTAGGTTCAAATTCAGAAAGGGGTGGAGCCACAAATAGCCAATCAGATATGCAAAGTATTGATACCAAAGACCCCAAAGCTGATAAACTTGGTAATTGACTGACTATATGTCAAGGTTACAAAAAGTGGGCGGTGCCAGAAACTTAATTTTTTACATGGCAGGGTTCCCAAACTTGACACAATTGGTCACTGAGTGCCTGGGATTATTATTCAGAAATGTGGGTGGAGCCTACAACAGCCAATCAAAATCCACCTATTGATTTTCATGGGGAATATTTACATTGCTACCATTCTTACACTGTTAATGGCAGAGGCCTTAAACCTGATAAGTCAGTAATTGGGTGACTGGGGACCAAATTCACTAAAGGGGGTGGAGGCACAATCAGCCAATCATATTTGTTAGATTAATTTCAGCCATTCTGTTATTGGCAGGGTTCTCAAACTTGACACAGTTGGCCACTGGGTGACTAGGATTAATATTCAGGAAAGTGGGTGGAGCGTACAGCAGCCAATCAAAATTCATCTTTTGATTTTCAAGGGGAATATTTACATTGCTGCCATTCTTGCACTGTTAATGGCACAGATTATTATACAGATAAGTGGGTGGAGCCTAAAAAAGCCAATCAGAATTCACCAGTTGATTTTTAAGGGGAGTATTAAAATTGCTGCCATTCTTGCACTGTTAATGGCACAAGCCTCAAACATGATACAGTTGGTCATTGGGTCACTGGGGTTCAAATTCAGAAAAGGGGATAGAGCAGGCATGAGCAAACTTGGCCCTCCAGCTGTTTAGGAACTACAAGTCCCACAATGCATTGCAGGAGTCTGACAGCCACAGTCATCACTCATAAAGGCAAATGCATTGTGGCATTTGTAGTTCCTTAACAGCTGGAGGGCCAAGTTTGCCCATGCCTGGGATAGAGCCACACACCGCCAATCAGATGTGTTTCATTTCACTGGGAAAATACAAATTATTGATGCCAAGGACCCAAAGCTCACAAACTTGGTCATTGAGTGACTGTGTGTCCAGGTTACAAAAAGTGGGCGGAGCCAAAAACAAATTTCACTGGGAAAATGTAAACTGCAGCCCTTCTTCACTGTTAATGGCAGGGATCTCAAACTTTGCCAAGATGGTCACTGAGTGACTGAGATAAATATTCAGGGAAGTGGGTGGAGCCTATCATAGCCAATCAAAATTCACCTGTTGATTTTCAAGGGGAATATTTAAATTGCTGCCATTTTTACACTGGTAATAGCAGATGCCTCAAACTTGCTATAGTTGGTCATTGGGTGACTGGGATTCAAATGTTGGAGAGGGGCGCAGCCACAAACAGCCAATCTGATTTGTTTCATTTCTATGGGAATATAGAAATTATTGATGCCAAAGACCCCAAAGCTCACAAACTTTGTCATTGAGTGTTCGTGCATTAGGGTTAGAAAAAGTGGGCGGAGCCAAAACCGGTCAAATACATACACAGGCAGGCAGTTCCAGGTCATTAGTGGGCGGAGACAAATACAAATTTCACTGGGAAAATGTATACTGCACCCATTCTTACACTGTTAATGGCACAGGCCTCAAACATGCTACAGTTGGTCATTGGGTGACTGGGGTTCAAATTCAGTAAAGGGGGTGGAGCCACAAACAGCCAATCAGATTTTTTTTTCATTTCAATGCAAATTATTGATTCCAAAGACCGCAAAGCTCACAAACTTGGTCATTGAGTAATTGTGTGTTAGGGTTAGAAAAAGTGGGCGGAGCCAACACTAGCCAAATACATTCCCAGGCAACGCCGGGCAATCAGCTAGTTATTATTATTATTATTATGGTGTGAAAATGTGAGAAAACAGGAGAAAAAGTGAATTGAATATGGGCCCTTATATTGAAGAGAACACAAGTAAGTTCTTAAGGAAAACTACAGCTAAGCTGAAGAAGAAGAGCAATCATATGTTACAATTATTCATATTTTATAGAGTGCAAGCATTAAAGTCTAAATCTGTCCCTGACAACCAGATACTGCAGAAGACAACTACGACATCGATCTTTAGTTTTATTGTGTTCTTTTTCTTCCTAGCAAGCCTGGTACTGAAGCATGGCGTGATGTGCATCGCGCATTATACTCATTCAAGAGGTTCTGTCTACAACTTAGCTTTCAGGACAAAAAGAGCCACAAAAGAGAAGATGAAAAATAAGTGGGCTAAACTCCTCAGTGTGGCGCCACTGTTACAGGCGATGTCGGTTTTTACACTCTTATAATAATCTCCTTTCGGGAGAGTCAAGCTGGATCCTGCTTCACAGATGGTGTCAGTGGTGCAGCCATATAAGCTTTCCGTTACTGTGGAGATAGCTGTAAGACAAGAGATATGGATCAGGAACTGGTTAGTGCAGAAACAGGTCTTTAGGGCTCTTTCACACTACAGGCAGCGGTGAAAGGCTAAAACGCTGCGTTTTGGCTGCAGGCGTTTTCAAGGCGTTTTGAAGGCGTTTTAACGCCTATACATTAAAGAGAATCTGTATTGTTAAAATCGCACAAAAATAAACATACCAGTGCGTTAGGGGACATCTCCTATTACCCTCTGTCACAATTTTGCCGCTCCTCGCCGCATTAAAAGTGGTTAAAAACAGTTTGTTTATAAACAAACAAAATGGCCACCAAAACAGGAAGTAGGTTGATGTACAGTATGTCCACACATAGAAAATACATTCATACACAAGCAGGTTGTATACAGCATTCCTTTTTAATCTCAAGAGATCATTTGTGTGTTTCTTTCCCCCTGCAGCTATCTTCCACTGAAGTGTCAGGCTGTTTCTTACTGCAGAGTGCAGACAGCTCTGCCCGCATGTAATTCCTCAGTATGTGAAAGCCCAGCCAGCTCAGAGGAGGATTTATCCAGCTTGTAAAAGATAAGAGAGAAGAGAGAAGCTGCCCTAATCTAAATAACACACAGGCAGTGTGCAGAGAGGGGTCTGGAGGGGGGAGATGCATCACAGAACCACAACACTGAAGAACTTGGCAGCCTTCCAGAGACAGGCTGACAAGTCTGACAAGAGAGAGATAAGTTGATTTATTACAGAGATGGTGATAGTAGAACGTGCTGCAGTAAGCCAGAACACATTAGAATAGCTTTTGGAACTTGTAGGATGATAAAAAACAGGATGCAATTTTTGTTACGGAGTCTCTTTAAATCAATTGTAATGAGAAACGCCGCGGTAGGCCCAGAAAAAGCACCTGGGAGCGTTGAAACGCAACGCTCCAAAACGCGGCGTTTAGTGTGAATGGTAAAATGAAAGTCTATGGACTTTCTTTTACCTAGGAAAACGCCAACTACGCCCGTGGCGTTAAAACGCTGAAAAAGCCCTCTGGTGTGAAAGGGCCCTTAGCATAGTTTGTAACCACGTCTATTAGCAACTGTCACATGTAGTGATGATCACAATTATTTTTTGTAATCATTTGTAATTTCACACAATTTTCACGTAATTTTATCGTAATTTTGTGTCGACTTTCGTGAAGTGTTGCTTGCAGATTTTTGCCATGGGCATGTTTGCATGGAAAGTGCCATTTTTGCTTTTGAGATTTTACAGTGAACATACGATAACCTTTTTGCCTTTTGGCTGCTGACTTTAGCGGTTAATAGCAAAGCTCCCATACAAGCTAGAATCACAAAATGTGCAGGTTATGTTATGAAAAAACAGTAGGAAAAAAATCAAAAAGACCTTGTAGTTGTCGAGAAAATTGCTTTTAAATTTAAAGGGAATGTCCAAGCAAAATAAAAAAATGAGTTTCACTTACCTGGGGCTTCTACCAACCCCATGCAGCCATCCTGTGCCCTCGTAGTTACTCACTGCTGCTCCAGTCCCCCGCTGGCAGCTTGCCGACCCTGGAGGTCAGCGGGACGCATGGCGTACATTTTTACGCATTCCCGCTAGTGCAGGAACATTAACACATACATTTTTACGCATTACTGGTTCAATGCGTAAATTTTAGGGGTTAAAAAGCCTATTTGAGGCTTTTTAACCCCTTGTCCCCCATGCAGGATGGAACAACCGTATGGGGCTTTGCACCCTGAGCTATACCAGCCTGCATGGTCCATGGTTTGCTGCCCCAGGAGCAAATGGGGGCGACAACATCCTGTGGGGTTCATGGTGGCATCTGGAAGTTCACATTAAATTGCATACATTTGCATCAACTTGAACTTATGTGCATCTACTTGACCATCACTACCATACATGCGACTGTCACCAAAATTGCTGCAAAAGTTAAGGAGAATAATGGGTATAACTAAAAAAAAAAACAGAAGTTGTAGTTTTTTTAAAAATCGATCTTAAAAATTTAAAGGATTTTTTTTTAATTTAAAAAAAAAAAACTTAAAACATTTTTTAAACATTTTCCTTTGCATTTTTAAATCAATTTCCTCAAAAACTACAAGGTCTTTTTGAAACATTCTTTTTTTTTAAACTTGTACTCATTATTCTCCCTAACATATGTAGCAATTCATGTACAGTATAGCATGTATGGGGGCAGGGCCAGATTTGTACTCTTTGCCTCCCAAGGCCACTCTCAGCAGCCGCCCCCCTTTGGTATAGGTAGCGAGATTACCCCTCCCCCCTTTCCCTCCAGTATAGGTATCCAGATTACCCCTCCCCCCTTTCCCTCCAATATAGGTAGCCAGATGACTCCCTTAATCCCTCCTTTCCCCACCCCCTTCAGTATAGGTAGCCAGATCCCTTTTGCACCGCAGCAGCCATCAGTGTCACTCATTTCTCCGCTCGTCTCCAGTGCAGAAGCTTCCTCTTCCTTTCCATCTCCAATGCTGCCCAAGTCCATAGCCACCGGCCACAATGGAAACGTGCATAGAGAGCAAGATGGCTGCTGCACAGGCGACTAGCAGCAGAGTACCGTGGTCACACGCTCGTCCTGATCTCCCTGCACTGCAGCATTTGCAAGCATTCAAATGCTGCACCAGTTTAGCCTGCTGCTTTGGTGCCCTTGCTCCTGTGGTGCCCTAGGCCATGGCCTAGGTGGTCTTGGCTTAAATCCGTCCCTGTTTCGGGGGCTTTGCTATTAACCGCTACAGTCTGCACTGAAAATTAGGTGAAATTACGAATGATTACAATTACAAAAAAAAATAATAATTACACATTTTCCCAAAATTTCACATTAATATTTCATCTATGCAAAATTTGTGCTCATCACTAGACATGGTGTGGTGACTGTGTAGCAAGAAACCAATGTGTATCTCGTCTAGCAAGACGCCACCCATGTCGCCCATTTAGATTTGTAACTGGCTAAAGATGCCCATACATCTAGTGATATTGAAGTACGATCGACCATTCAATTCAACCATTTTATCAAATCGAGAAGGAATCGAGAAAGAATCGAGTGTGTTCCAGAATTCCCAATCGATGAAAAGTGGCTGATTTCATGTCCAATCGACCAGCTTAGTCGATGGAGCAGGATGCAAGATATCGGTCGATCGCACAGGAATCGGCTACACATGTCATTCAATCGATTTTTTCATTCAGAGCATAGAGACACAACATCGGCCAGATCAATTAGTGAAGGTGAATCGTATAGGAATCGCTTGTAGTGTGTGGTTCACTAGTCGATCAACTTTCGATCAACCATACTGAAGACGATTCCCCATTAAGTTGATCACTTTGTTGATTGAATCAGAATTGCTAGATGTATGGCTACCTTAACAGTTTGAAGGCCAAGGAAAATTATAAGCTGACCCATGATCACAAACAGTGATTGATCGGCCGATTCGTTGATTGGTTTGATTGATTAATTGATTCATTGATTGGAAAACCAAAAACTCTATGCACATTCGTATGACGGCTTTTCTGATTGATCCTTTGCCCCCAGGTTTCCGTATTCATTGATTGGTTGGCTGTATACGACAGAGCACATAAAAGTGGCACTGGGGGAGCATCAATAAAAATGACGCCATAGTAAACGGCACGATTAGCAGCAATGAAGTTAAAGAGACTCTGTAGTGAATAAAATTTGCCATTTTTACCTTGTATTTCACTTCAGAAGTCTCAGCAGAGGTAAACAGCCAAACATCCACAACTATCTAAGTCGTGGATTGTGCTTCCCAGGGAGGCAGAGCTTTAAACTGTAGCTATGCTCTCCGCCTCCCCAACCCTTCTCTGTGAAGAAAGACTGAGAGGGGCGGGGAGAGGTGGTGATCAGCGGCGATTGACGTCAGTAGAGGCAGAGCTACCGCAGAAAGCGCTGCCCGGATTTCCCCCCCGGGGATTTGGGGGGTCTAAAGCCCTCGTTTTGTGGCGGGGATGCGACGGTTTACCTCTGCTGAGACTTCTGGAGCGAAATACAAAGTAAAACTAGCAAGTTTTATTCGCTTCAGAGTATCTTTAAATGATGGCGTCCAAAAATATGCATCCTCCCTATATGTCTAATCATAGCCTACCAATACCTTTTCCCTGCTTATTGGCCCTCAATCTGCTGCTCTGTTTCACATGCTGTATATTCAGTCAGCGGCATAACTATCATTCATCATAAGCCCCCCCCCCCCTAGCAAAACGTTGATGGACCTCCTCAATGGTCACCCCCCTTCCCTTGCCTCCCATTGGTGCTCTTCACGCCTTGGGGCCCATCTCGCCTGGGTCCTAAAACAAGTGTGGCCATGATGATCTTCACACCCACAAGTGTAGCCATAAAAACACCTGATCTAAAGGATGAGCTGGAGTCCGCCATAGCTCAGGCCCCCCTGCGATCGCAGGGCTTACTCCCCTCAAGTTACACCCCATATTCAGTAGAGCACAGTACTTTAGGTCTGTGGGTTATACTTTACACCAGGACCAATTTAGTGAGATGTCACGTCCCCCATTCTCTCCTCCAGGTCACTACAGCTACTCCAGGCATAAGTACTACTATTATGCTAGTAAATAATATTCTTATTTCAGCTCTCTCCTTCTGGCAGATGTACCTACCTTGTTTCTCAGTCCTCATGTAGTGTATGCAGCGTTTTTCCTCTCCGGTGCACTTTAAGTTGTTGCGGCCTAGACACCGATCAGAGTTGGGGACGAAGCAAGCTGGACAGATCAGCCCGTTTTCCTCATCACTGATGATTGGCACTAAGGACAAGGGAGATGACATTTTGTGAAACAAGAACAACAAAAAAAGATATGGCAAATGTCAATTTAAGGGATAAACTGTATTTAGAAGAACTATTTTTTAATTGAAAACGGAGGGTAGGAGGCGCCCAATATATCAGTATACACACTATAAATAGGTAAGAGGTCTTACCTTATTAAGGTTTAGATTAAAAAATGTGA
Organism: Hyperolius riggenbachi; assembly: GCF_040937935.1. NCBI lineage: Eukaryota > Metazoa > Chordata > Amphibia > Anura > Hyperoliidae > Hyperolius > Hyperolius riggenbachi. The sequence goes on from NC_090651.1 coordinate 382,033,840, forward strand.
TTTTTTTTCTCTTACAAATACCAGATTTTATTATGCACATCAGACAACGCGTTTCGCGGATACAATCCGCTTCATCAGGTCAATTTCAAGTGCCTTATCGAATGTTGTATGTCCACAAGGTCCTGAGCACCTGTATATTTTTTTTATTGAATAAATATCAAGTTGATTTGCAGCAAATACTTGTCTTAGAATTCTGTCAACCCAAGTAAGACCTGATCAGCTTTCGATGAAGCAGTGTGTACTGAGCGTGTGCTGCTCTCTGGAGAGAGTAACAAGTGGCATAACAAGTAACACTGACAGCATATGGCAGTTTTAAAGCTACTTAGGAAATAAGCCCCATTATGTTTGTGCTTACCCAGCCCCCAAAGTCCCCCTCCCCCCAGGAAATGGCTTGCTTATGTGCTGTTGTCCCACCTCCCCTCAGCTCAAGCTGAGAAGCATATCTGTACAGCACTGGTGCCCCAAATGATTACCCTAATGATTGGTGCCTGATTATTAATGGCAACAGTTACCATGGCTGTGTATGCGCCTTTATTGAGGGTCTGGGGGAAAAAGCGAGGGTTGGTTCAATGGTGCTGTGGAGTAAGTGAGAACAGAGGGGATTGTTGAGGGGCGGGGGGGAGACAGCAAGGTGAGGATGTGTGTGTGTGTTTGTATGTGTGTGTGTGTATGTGTGTGTGTGTATGTGTGTGTGTGTGCGTGTCTGTGTGTCTGTGTCTGTGTGTATGTGTGTCTGTGCAGTGTGTGTGTGCGCATTCCTTCACGTCTCAGCTGTAATCCGAACTGCAATCAGACATACGGATCCCCAGAGACGTAGGAATCTTTCTCACTCTATCACAGACATAACTAAGAACCGAACTAACTGTTTTAACTGTTAACATCCCAGCTAGAACTTCAACACAATACAGACATTGAAAAAACATGTTAGCAGCAGCACCGACTGGAAATGCGAGAAACGTGCAGAACATCTCACAAACAGAAAGACACTCGCTTTCCTCTTCTCTCCCTCTATCCACCACTAACACTGATGGTTTCCCTCTGCCGCGGGGGATCCCCCCCCCCCTTATCTATCATCCTGCCCAGTCTCTGGACAGGGAGAGAAAAACAAAACAAAACCCAGAGAGAGAGAAAACAAAACCTCTGCCACACAAGAACATCGAATCCTAAGAAACAATCAAAGCGCATAAACTCTGAAAACACGTTCTGTATTTACATCGGAGCTGCACCCCTCCTCACCCCTCCCTTCACGCACAGGAGAGATGAGAAGCCCACAGCCTCCACTCTGCAATTAACACAGAATATACACATTAACACATTATCCTCCTCTCATACAATAAAAATAATGCAACACAACAACGTAAAACCTACTTGCCTGATCAGAGGACTGTGTAAGCCTGCGAATTCGACCAGCTTTTGGCAACTTTCCACGACACTGAGTGGATCCCTGGAACTACTGAGCGTCAGCTCTGTGTACCCACACTGGCTCAGCGGATCAATCTCCAGCGGCAGCTGCCAGCCGGCCTCGGAGCCTTCCAGTCACCTGTGATCCGGTTTAGGCTGTGACTGATGTGCACTGTCAGTCAAAGTTTAACATCCACGAGTGTCGCCGCTGGTTCTCTCGAATTGCAGCCCGTGCCCGTGTGTGCTCGGCTCCCACACACTACTCACACCAGCTTATCAGTCTCAGCTTGATAAGCTTTACAGTCCGTGTCCGTCTATTCCGCTTGTTTTGCTGTGGAATATCTTGAAACCATTTTCCTTCGGCCCCGGCCCCGTCTGCCTGTATTGTTAGGCAGGGAAGGATTTCAGGCACCACTAGTGGTGGATAGAGGGAGAATGGACAGATAGGGGGGGATGTGGAGTGAGCTGCAATGAGGTGAGAGCTTCCACAAGTGAAGTCCGCGGGAGCATATTTTAAACAAGTAAGTACTGAGGATAGTACTGAGGTAGGGGGGTGCAGTTTAACTCCAATCTACCAATAAGAGTAAACAGAGTTCATGAGAACCATAAAGCAACGAGATCAATTACGGTATATATTGATCAATTTAAAGTGTAAAGAGTACAAGCCGCAGGGCGAATCCCAAATCATTAATAAGAATTGATTTGTTTGTATTTCGATTTCAGGTGTTTGGCAATATGGAATTGAGACAGCTGCAGGGCTGGCAGCAAAGATGGTGATGTCAGTCGGATAAGCGAAAGGTTCCAGATGCCAATCTAAGCTTGGAGGAACACGAGATTCCTGAAATCGGAAAGAGACTAAAACACGAGATTCCTGAAATTGGAAAGAGACTAACAAAACTGTCGGAGCAAAGCATAATGCAAAGTGCTAATGTTTTTCTTTCCCAGGGTGGTGCTTTTATAATGAAGAGTACCATGCTGATGGTGATCCTAGGTTGCCATTCCGTCCTAGGAGAACGAAGAGAGGACATTCTCATGTATAAGGGGTTAATGAGAATGCAAGGCCCAAGCATGTTAATGTTTGGTGACAAAGGTACTAATCCTTTCACACCTCCCTCCGCTTGGCACAGACGGACCATGCAGGGACGGAGAAAAAGAGCACTTGTGCCAGGAGAAAGCAAATTTCATGGCACAAGGTGGGTGAAAGGTCTGAAGGGTCAAGTGTGCGGGCAGTGGGAATTTAATGGCAGTGTAAATCTGCTATTGAATGCCACACTCCCAGAATCAATGCACCGATCCAAAGGTTTGGTAAAAGGTACATTGCAGTACAATGGGTACATGCAAAAGGTGGAGTGTGTGATTCAGGGGTACCTTGTCTTGGTTATGCAGAGTGAGATGGGTCCAGATTGGAGAGGAACGAGCAGGAGGCGTCAATTCTCTTACCAGAGAGACGCAGGGGACAACATCACACTCTGGAGCTACCAACAGAGAGTGCCTCTGAAACAACTATACACACGTAAAGGCTGGAAAGCCAAGGGTGGGTGGTTCTCGAAACAAGAAGTAACAATCGAGATCAAGCCACATTTCCAGGTGACAAAGAGGGTGGGGAGAGCGGTCCCGGGGGAGGGAAAGCCCACACAGGGAACCCCATTCACACCACACGGGTCACAACAGGGGACGATATTACACAGTCCATATGCAGCAGCTTATCCTCATGATAGTTGGGTAAGTGAAGAGGTACTCTTAATCGAACGATTGCAGAGAGTACAGTCTTCCAGACCTCAGGTACATAGTGTGCCTCAGGACATAAGGGGGGAAGAGGTCCAATCAGGACAGCTGGGGACATATTTTGTCAGCGAGAGATTGGACAAGGGGAGGTATATTAATTTTTCTGGAGAAGGATCTTTTGCATGGCAGCTTCGAGATGTTTGGGTGAACAAATGGAAACGGTGCAACATTCCTTTAGGCACCGCTACTTCCTTAGTTCCCACCTCAACCCGTGTCTTACACCAGGACCTGAGAGGTCAACCTTTTTTGGTGCTAGACGGGGAGGTGAAGCAAGTAGAGTTGTCCTCATGCGGGCAATTCTTGCAGAAGTATCTGTGTTGGCCGGGGCAAGCCAAATTTAGTGAAGAAGCCTGCAGGCTCAATAACGCAGAATGCGAGGCTACCATTCAAAAGATCCACCCTGAAGCCCAACCGATAGTTCTGGTGGCTGAAGGAAAGGTTTGGTTTTTTAACATAAGGTCTAGTGATACATTCAAGGTATATTCTCATAATTGTTCCGATAAGGGGGGGTTTCCAAGGGGAACATATTGTGTGAGTGGAGATCCCATATGGATCCTGTCATCCAGGTTTGATGACGTTGTTTCTCAAATTGTTAAGAGAACTCTAAAGGTCAAAGCTTCACGGGTAGTTCCCGTCCTGAAAGAGAACACGACATGGGACAAAGGGGAACAGGTTTTGATCCAAGACGACCACATTTTGTTACAAAGGTTAAACAAACAGTACACTGAGTTAGAGGTAAGATTTCACCATGATACAGGTGATCTTAACGAGGTAGAACACAAAAATGAGCAGGTGAGTTCCAGTCTGCCCTGGTGGACAAAGGTTCCGGTGATGTTCCAGGGACACTCGGACGGGGCATCTGCAGTTCCAAAGTTCTTTCTACACCCACTGGTCGTCTGGATGGGGATGACAACTTTAGGCATCATTATCCAGGTGAGGTTGCGTGTTAAAATTACGTAAAATAAATTAACCTGGTCCAGAGATTGGTGCCTCATAAACAATCTCCGGAACCAATAGTTTAAATTAAGGGATCTACAGGGTTACGGGTATAGGTTTAGTAGTACCTAGGAGCTGATTGTATAAAGGCGCTCTTTTAGAAGGCACCTGGCACTGCTCCGTTTTGTAACAACCAAACGAGTTTCACTTTTCTGTGGTCATGCAAGTTTGTGAGTGATACGCAAGTGACGCAAAT